>NW_020956088.1:169646-188993 GCF_003031625.1 Empidonax traillii
TTTTTTTTAATTAAAAATTGACCCAAGCAGATGAAAAACTGTCAGGATAAGGGTTTAAACCTGTTTCTGAACTCTGAGAATCCTCACACCAAGTCTCATCCTTCAGTCCTAGTCATTGGCATCAGAAGGAAAGAATCTTCTTGAGTTTTCAGACTGAGTGGCAAAATTCCAGTGGTGGAGTCAAGGAAAAAATCCAATTTCTGTGCCCTGGAAAATCAGTGTATTTGATGTGCAATCACTAAGATGGAGAGGACATGAACCCATCAAGGCTTAGTGTTTCAAAGAGTGGTGATTTAAAGCCAAAACTGATTCCTAAACATTTTTAATTTTAACATAATTGATCTTCAGCAGAAAATTTGCATTAAGTTTACCTGATTTCTGCCCACTGTGCACGTGAAAAACACACCAAAATTCTGTGCAGCCACATAAAACTGCATCTATTGGAAAAGATGGTTTTCATTAATCTTCCTTTTCTTCCACTGAAGCAACTTCTTTTTTTATGAGAAATATTCATATCCATACGTTTATGTACCTGTGTCAATGTATCT
Organism: Empidonax traillii; assembly: GCF_003031625.1. Taxonomy (NCBI): domain Eukaryota; kingdom Metazoa; phylum Chordata; class Aves; order Passeriformes; family Tyrannidae; genus Empidonax; species Empidonax traillii. Next base: position 170,195 of record NW_020956088.1, read on the forward strand.
ATAGAAAGCATTAGAGAAGTAGAGAAAGACAAGTGCATTTTTGTTACAAGTTTTATAACTCATATATCCATAATATACATATATATTTACATATCTACACACACTTTTATACAAGTGTGTTTCTACCTCTGTGTATTCATGTATTTGCACATATATGCACAAAAAATATAAATGCATGGGCTCATTTATGTCCCTCTGAGCTCTTTTCTCACTGCAGTCCTTTAAATTCAGTGAAAGTTTCCAAGTGTCTGCACATTTATTTCTGGATAAAAGGAGCAGTTTGAGCTCCTGACCACTATTCTCTAACAAATAATTCTTTGTGGCTGTAATTAAGATGGCTCTGAAAGGCTGCTGGGATGTCTTAGTGGTCTGGAGAGCACTCCCCAACCCCCTCCCCTGAAACAAAATCCTTTATCACATTTTTGAATTAATTATAAAAGTTAAAAATTAAATCTTTCTTGTGTCCCCCATAATAATCCTCCCAGATCAGTTTTTGTCCATATTAATGGAGAACACATCCCCTAGTAAGATTTAATTTCAAACTTTTATAATTATGGTTAAAATTAAATCTTACTGTGGCTGTATTACACATTAACATGAATGAAAGGCAGCCTAGGAGGATTATCAATGGTGCTCCAGCACGATTTATTTTTAACTTTCGCAATTAATTAAAATCTTTGGATAAAGATCTTGTTTTGGAGTGGGAGAGCCCCTGTTAAGATGAAGCCCACGAAGTGTTTCCATTCTTGTGCTGGGTATTGATGCTGGGAAGGAAAAAGCTGGAGCTCAGGAAGATCATCCCAGAAATCAGTCCTCCCTGCTGGAGCAAGACTTAGCCCTGAGCTCCCCCTGCTCTGGAGAAAATGGTGATAACACACCAAAACAGCAGCTTGTTCCTTGAAAAACGCTCAGCAACACCCCCCACAAGCACGGATACAACCTCACACCGTCTTGGAATACCGTGGGAGACACACAGTGGGTCTGTAAGAACAATTCCCAGGGTTTAATACCCTTTTGGAAGTCTTTGGATTATCTAAACTGGCCTCCCAGATGAGTCAGGCCATGGACTTTTCCATGTGAATCCTTTTTGCAGAAGGAATTATTTTTTCTTTTTTTTCCCTGTGTGAGTGGAAACCATTGCCTGCAGTCCCGTGGGGAGAACAACTTTCCAGAGGGGATACAGGCTGAGGATCCCAAAGGATAATTAAGGTAATTCCTTTGGGACCAAACCATGAACCTCTGCCCAGAATAACCCTCATTCCACGCCTCAGGAGAGCTCGCCAGCTGCCTTAGGGTGAAGAATGTCAGGGGATGGATAACTCACGGTTTGGATCTTGGAAAACACCACATAGACAAATATCACTATTTACTTCTAATTTCAGCTGTGGGTATCATGCCATTTAAGTCCTCTTTTTCTCTTTCTCAGACAAAAAAAAAAAAAAAAAAAAAAAAAAAGGATTTCTAAGGGGAAAATGACTTTGCCTTGACTATTTTTATGTGTTTCCCACCGGAAAGGAACTTCAATAGCACAAGGCGTCCCTCACACTCAGTTTGCTGCACCAGCTGCACTTTGCCAGCCAAAAACTGGGTGAAGCTCCCAGGGATCTTTATTTCCAGAAATTCTGAGGCCCCTCAGGGCTCAGGTTGTTCACTCCCTCTGTGCACAAAAGGTCTCACAACACCCCGTGCTGCCTCAGGTGAACCACAGCACCTCTGTGAGCCACTGGCCACGGACTGATTAGTAATGAAGGAGTTCCTTGGACTTATCAGGGTGGGAAAGACCCTTAAGATCATGAACCTAATGCAGCTCAATCCCCAAAAGCCATGTGTTCTTCTGGTACCAGCTGAGGATGAGCAGAACTTAAAATAATAAACCAAGAAGTTCGTTGTTTGTTTTTTTTCCCCTCAGAGAAGTTTCTTCAGTCCATGGGTTTTATTCTTCCATGATCAAACATCCTACACTGCTGAAAAGTTATACTAAGCCATAAATCATTCAGATTCCCTCTGACAAGCCAGCAANTAGTAATGAAGGAGTTCCTTGGACTTATCAGGGTGGGAAAGACCCTTAAGATCATGAACCTAACGCAGCTCAATCCCCAAAAGCCATGTGCTCTTCTGGTACCAGCTGAGGATGAGCAGAACTTAAAATAATAAACCAAGAAGTTCGTTGTTTGTTTTTTTTCCCCTCAGAGAAGTTTCTTCAGTCCATGGGTTTTATTCTTCCATGATCAAACATCCTACACTGCTGAAAAGTTATACTAAGCCATAAATCATTCAGATTCCCTCTGACAAGCCAGCAAAGAGTTTGCTCTAAAGGCTCTGCAGCACCTGGCTTTTATAAAATAGTTTTGGGTCACAATCAGTTCTGCCCCATTCCTGGAAGTGTCTAGGTTGGACTGGGCTTGGAGCAACCTGGGCTAGTGGAAGGTGTCCCTGCCAGTGGCAGGGGGGTGGAATGAGATGAATTTTAAGGTCCTTACAGCCCAAACCAGTCTGTGATTCTCTAAGATGAGAAAAATAAGCAGAAAGAGAAGCGAAGCTAAGGAGAGACAAGGCACAGTAGAGAAATAGTTGTAGCCAGACCCTGAATTAAATCTCTGAAAGGGATCACACTTGGCTGGAAACAAAAGTGCTGTCTCCTGTATGATTCCTTCAGCAATCAGGAAATGGGAACTTGCCCATTCTTTGTAAATATGAAGGTATTTACATTTCATCAAAAGTATCTGATTGCACTATCACGTTTTTCTCCTAAGACAAACCACAGAGCTCAAAAACTTTGGCTAACCTCGTTCTTTGTCAGTGGTGTGCTTTAAGTTACACCAGGAATACCTCAGTTTGTGTTTCCCAGAAAGTATCACCTGAAAAAAAATAAAATATTTATGGAAACTCTGAAGGAGAGGGGCTGATTTTAACAAGAGGAGGGGGTCAGGAGGAGCAGAGAAAATACAACTTTGTGTATCCACCTTGGAAAAACCGAAAGCATTGCAATGAAAACATGATCCCTTTTGCCAAGAGAGAGGCTGAGGCATCTCCACTGGTTCCTGGGTTCTTAAGGAAATAATTTTACATCCCTTCTGTGTTGTAGTTAATTATCTTCAGGCATTCAGTCATCAATCAACTGAAGTTCTACAAGAAGAAAAGTTGGACATATCTCATTTTCAGTAATTGTTAAGCACAGTATTATTGAAAGTTCAAGTGAACATTCAATTCAAATCAATTCTATTCATAATACTAATACATTCATGCATCTAATATATAAATATATTTATATTCTTAAAGATAATGTCTTTTTTTCCCCTCTTTCCCTGCTCCAAATGAAGGAGTATTCATATTTGATATTTCCATGTAGGAATATCATACTCAGTCCTCACATAATTCTGACACAATAAGGAACAAGCAGTTGAACAAAGAAGGAATAAAAATCACTTCAGGAAAGTTTCACCTATTCAGTAGGATGTATTAAATGAGATTTCCTCAAATAATCTTCTCCTGATTTGCTGATACCTCCCCAAATTATCCATTGAAGTGCTTTGCTTGTTCCCCTGTTATTCCAGGAGTAAAATCCCCACGTCTTGCCACCAGCCTCCATTATCCCCTATTTTACACTGGAAGCAGTTCCTACAACTGAACAAAGGAAGTTTAATTCCAAATATTAAAATCAAACAGTAAACAAGCCCCTCTTAGCTTTTCTTCCCCTTCCTTGCTCGTTGCCCTGTGTATTCTTGACTAACCAAAATCCATCATTATTCATTTGGGGAGTCCTGGAAGCCATGTCATCAGGAGTGCCAGGGAATTTTCTGGGAATGATTTGAAATGCTTCCAGTTAAGCTCTAGACTTAACATCTCGAGAAGGAGAAAAACTAATGTTTCTCCCACATCTTTTATTAAGCCCTTTAGGTCCTTTTACAAGAGAGGAAATACCAATTAACGTATAATTTAGCAGAACAAAATATTATCCCATTTCAACCAGTACCCACTTCCTTGAAGTTTATTCAAGCATTAATAACCATTTAATGCAATTTAACTACACTGAGGTATCCGTTACATTAATATCATATATCCATCAGGAAATTAGAGTTTTGCCTCTATGAATTTTGTATTACAAGGAAGTCTTTATAATTTTATTCTGCACTTTATGGTGGCTAATTTAAGTTTTAAAATGGTTCAGATAGCTTCCCAGTCTCTCTCTTCTGCAGTGTAATATGACTAACAAATTGTTACTGATGTTAAAAGATCATGAACACATCATTTATTAAACAGGGCTGGAGAGAGAAGTTTGAAAGAAGAGTGTATTTCCGATATAATCCTTGTTTTCAGGAGCTGACATCCAGCCACGGGAACAACCTCCATGTGTTGGGATGCTGAGGACACTGGGCTCCAAAAACAAACTCACAAAACATACTCAGCACCGGGAAGAATTGAACCTTTCAGCTTAATGAAACTCCCTGCCCCTCTCCAGGGATCCTTAGCATGGACTTTGGGATGCAAGTGGAACGAAAAAGATGATTTCCCCCATCCTACCTGCTCTGGGGATCACAGATAGGGAATGCCTGCAAGAAAATCTGAGCTGAGATTCAGCAATAAATCAAGACAAGACAGAAAAATCCTCCTAAAGTCCTCAAATGTGAGACAAGCACATGTAGGAGCAGCTCCTCTGAAGTTTCCTCAGACAGGGAGAGTAGCTTTAATTACTGCATCATCAGTTTGCTCATCTGCAGAATATACAGCCACAGCTGCTGAAAACAACCAGAAACAAATTCTGAGACACAGCAAATTCATAACTGATAAAACAAACTAGTCTTGCTGTTAAAGATTGCAGTGGCAATGAGGGTTAAATTCTGCATCACGGATTTGCTCTGAAACTTTGCCCGAATTCCTTAATCTTCCTATCCCACTTAAAGACGCATGAGAACACAGATTTCTCTTTCAGATTTGAGAATTTCAAGCTTTTTGATGCCAAATCCTGTTCTCAATCAGTATTTCCTGCACTGTATTTTTCTTATATATCTTTATATACATTTGCATGTAGTGAGATGGGCAATAAATCATGTTATTTTATATTACTTATAGAATACCTTCTCTCTTACAAACTCCTCTGCTTCAAATGAAGCATAACTTTTCAGACACACATTTTTTACTCACTCTGTGAGTGCTTTTGCAGGGAAAACTATTTGATAAGACACGGGGTAAGTGAATCACAGGGAACCTGCCAGCAGTGCCTACATCTGTCTTCCCCTTCTCCTACACCCCTGGGCAGATCCTGCAAATCAGCTGATTGCAGCCCACTCCTTTGGTAATTACAGTCATCACCTCCTCGTGCCACTGGAAAACAACCAGACACTTTTCAAGCATTGGGGATTAATTTGTACAGAAATAAAAGAGCTGCATTATGTTCTAAGTGTATCCAAGAAGCTCTTTGTGTGTTGGTTTGAGGGTCAGTACACCTGGATTAGCTAGAAAATACAGTCCAGGTTCAAGCATTAGGCAAAGAGCCAAGAACTGGAGAAACTGTCCCACAAAAAGGGGTTTGTTGAGAGCCAGGGATGGTGGGAAGCAGAAGAACTTAGATGACGGGTTGGACACTCTCCCCACCAACAGCAAAGAGGTGCCACCCCAAAGGTTTCCAGATAAATACGAATTCCCAGAGGGCAGATTATACCCTCAGCTGCTCAAGGGAAGAATCTTTGTTATATCACCTTTAAATAAATAAATGTTGCCAAAAAAATATCTACCTTTTATGTCTCATTCTACAAGATAACCGTAAATAAGCTTGAAAACCACCCAACGGTCACCAAACACCCCACAGTGTAGTGTTGCCACTCCTGTAATTTCAGTGCAGTATTTAGAAACATCACACACTGGATAAAATACTCCCCTGCACAAGAGCTGCTCCTCATCCCTTTTCCAGAACAATACATTTTTCTGTGTCAGAAAATTACAGATTCTGAGAAGATGAATTTTCCTGGGGTGCATTACTCAGTCACCTACGTTCCTAAATGAGATGGTAGAGAGCGGCAGGAGAGTCCAAATTAAGTTTCTTTTACTGACAGGGTCGCTATAGAATAAAAGATATTTGTCACATTGTTGATAAGAATCTCCTCCTTGTTGTGCCTTTTGGCGTCCATGGATAGGGAAAAAAAATAAATAAAAAAGCCTGAAACTGCTTTTTCTGCAAGTTCTTTCAACTCTTTAGTCCTTTTTATTTGTCCAGCAGGCTTTGGTCTTGTTAAGCTTTGCCTACTGAAGGGAAGGAAGAACAGGCCCAGCATATTTTATAATTCCAGAAGTGTTTTGTGGCCAGGGGGAACTGCTCAAACTCTTTGGGGGGGAGATTCAGCAGTAGCAGAAAGAGCAGCTTCACAGTGCAACCAGGTTTAAGGCTTGGAGGAATAACACCATGTAGACATTGTAAATATCTTGGGTTTAATTGTTTGGTGCACACTTTGTGTCAGTCAGACAGAAAACCTTATGCATTTGTGGGAAAACAGTCCAATAATAGAGGAAACCAGCACAGGAACCTTGAATTTCCCTTTGCATGTGTTATAAAGTATTGTCACAAACAAAAAATACAACATTTAGATAAGCAGAGGGGGAAAACTTGCCAAACAAAAAAAAAAAAAACACAAAGTAAAACTACCTTTATGTCCCATGTTGCAATGACTTTTGCTGGTATAAAATAATAATATTGCTCTGTATTTAAAGAAACTTTGGAATTTCACTGTGATGACACCAAAAGTTCCCATCAAGGTCCTGGTTGATGAAATTATCAACACAATTATCTTGGACCATCTCTACCTTATTTTAACCATCCCTAAAAAAGGAAAGAGATTTACCAAGCCTCAACTTTTAGCACAAAATAGAAATATCATTGATGTGAGAGGAAATAAGTGATGGCCAGGATAGTTTGACTTAAAAAATCCCCTTTTTAGTAAACTTCAGCGGAATTTTAACCAATTTCTTAGTCTTGTGAGGAACACACATTTAGGGTTTATGGTCTTCCTTGTATACTTATTTTTCCATCTATTCCCAGAGGGAAAAAATAAAATATTCTGAATTCCTCATAAAAATAATGTTTCAGTACATCAGTAATCCCACATCATGCAGCAACAATAAATCACTGCAAAAACAAACTCTTTTTAACGTAATATTTAATTAATGATTCAGACTACAGCTCACATTTATTGTATCAGCTGGCATTTAATGCAATGCTAAAGTAAAATATAACTCAGTAGATCTTTGTGGGGAGGGAACAGATATTTTCAATACCTTACGAATCATAATAGGAATCCAAATAATACAAATCAGCAGGAATTTAAAGAAAGTCTTACCTGTAAAAAAATATCAATACTAAACACTGTGCAGGATGACGCTATTTGGGATGTACAACATACTGCAGTGAGGTGCAGTATCTTTAGTTCAATTAAGCCTGCTTAAAAATAAATTTAAGCTGTGCTTTTATTTCCTAAATATTCTATTGAGTACAGTACAGTTCAGAGAGACACCAGTGTTTTATGACAAAAAGATGCAGCTTGAGCACGGTTGAATATGCCACAAACTTTCCAGACTTCTACTCTAATAAAATCCACTTGTGAACTTCTTTTAATAAATGCCCCACATGCGAGAAAAAGGCAGTTTTACGCAGTTTCTGTGTTAAACCAATAAAATGCAAGGAAAACCCTCACACAGCAGAGAAGGGAGTTGAAAAATAGAAGTGTTACATTTTTTCGAGAAGCAATAAAATTGGGAATATTCTTATGCGTGCAACCAGTTAAAATGCTTTAATATTACAATCTAATGCGTTGCTTTTCCTTATTAGATTCTATGGGACAAGAAGAAACTTCAGTCTGAAGCAATTTCTAGCAGCAGCACAAATTATAATTAATAGGTGTCCTTTGTCAAGTGCATTCTTCGATAATCCAATTGTGCCACACTAATGAGACCTGGGTTGGGAAGAGCATCGAGGTTCCCATGCCCCAGGTCAGAGGGGACTGAAAACAGCCTGGGATGAAGCCCATCTGCTGCAGGAATGGGGCAGCTGCACCCCTTGGCCAACCCCAAGAGCACCAGTGACAGAGGGGATGACGCTCTCGACCTCCCAGCTGAAGGGAAGGCGTCACCCCTGGGAGATCAGGAGTAAATCATGGGTCATGCCTCCTTCCCGCTCCCCAAAAAAACCTCCTTCTCTGTGTTTTCACATGATCACAGAACAAGTAATACCCAATAAATACTATATTTCTGCACCTGATGGGTATCAAAGTCACTAATTATTTAATTATCCTTCCCGTGGTTGGCAGGGCACCAGGGACTGTAGGACACAATCAAACTTCATTTTAATAGAAATCCACTTGTACAACAACCTATTTTCCTTCTCAAGGCACCAATCCACCTGCCAGTTGTCTCTCCTCATCCCACAGAATAACCAGGGATAACTTCCAAACCCACCTTTTTATCCAGAAGAGAAAACCTTTCAACACGGCACAGATCTAAATCAAGGGAGCTCCCTCAACAATATTCCAGCACCAACTGGCAACCCCTGGAAGTGAAGGATAAAACACACATCCTTCTATTTCTTCTATATCTTTAGTTTTTATTTCTTTTATATATTTAATTTTACCCCAGAGCATTTAGTTTCCTTCCCTGTTTAATTATACCTTGGACGGTCTAAAAGCAGCTTTCTGTGAGTCAGTTGGATGAACTGTCCTGCAGAAGCATTTTAGGAATGTGACACCCTTTTGAACAATTTCATATATGTAAAATACATTTTACTAAATTTCTCCATGGTATAATCTTCAGTGACACTAACAGGTTTTACAGCACACAATTGAGAGGATGGAGAAGTGAAAATTCCCATCTATTACAGCAGATGAAAAGCCAGAGAGGTCAAAATGTAGCTTTCCTTAAATGTTAGTTTATCCTGTATATTACTTTTATTATTAAAATCCCTTAACTCTTTTCCTGCTGCAGGGTTTTGTGTTTTTAAAGAACAAAAATTTGCGCTATGGAAACTATGTCAAAAATTTAATTAATCCATCATTTCAGCGGTTGTTTCAAAGATCTCATTGTAACTACAAGAGAAAAAAAAATCAGACTAAATAAATTCTGCAAACAAAAAGTCACAAGTGAGATGTTGTTGATCAGTCTCAAGGTTGAAGCTGCCTTTTTTTGTGTGATGTTCTGCTCCCCTGCAATATTTTAAGATAAGAATGACCCATTTAGACCCCTGCAAGGGCCAGGCCCCCAGTAATCATTTTCTATTATATAAAAACAAAATAATAATTAAAAAACCACCCAAGAAATCAAAACAAAAACTGTCAGCTTATCTATGTTAAATTTGTGAGATCAGATTAGGAACAGGAAAAAGCCCAAACTAGAGCTGGAGAGTTCCCATACTCAGCCTGTTCCAGGAAACTCAATCCCAGTGGCCAGTTAGTAAGATTTTTCCAGGGAATCAGCTAAAAAAACGAATCCCAAAGCATCTTCCTGAACTGATTTACACTTCTAGACGTGCAGGATTCCCCCACTATTAATTGAATTTCAAGCAAAATTGAGCAGTCAATGAGTTTTTAAAATGCTTTATTCGAGGAGCTCGAGAGTCTGAATTTCTTTCTTCAACCACCATTATTGGAAACATATTTTGTCCTGATGGATCAGCAAAGTCCTGATAAGAAGTCAAAGCTTCGAGAAGTTATTTTTACCACTTTAGAGCGCTGTGGGACAACAAAATGCTCCTACAAGAGTTATAAGTTCTGAGTTTCCAAACTTTTCTACAATTGCTTTTATAATCTCTTTCTTTTAATATTCCCTTTTTAGGCTATAACTTGAAAATTCCCTCTAAACCAATTGAGAAGCAGCAACATAAAAAAAGCAAGAAATCCAGGGATTTTACACTAAAAGCTATAACTGTGCAAGTTTGGGGGTGGGGTTTTTTTTGAGTGGTTCTTCTGCTAAAAAGCAGAAGGGAGAGAAAGCCGAAATTTGAAAGCGTTGAAGGGAAATAGGCCCTTTGTTGAATATATTTAAGAAAAAGCACTGATATGGAACTTCTCAGTGTGCCCTCTAAATTCTTTAATACCACATGGCACAATTCACAGCTGCTGTTTTCGTAGCAGAGCTTTTCCAGAACTTTCCTTTTGAGACATCATTGCCTGAAGTTTTCTCAGGCATGTGTATGGGATTTCTCTTTGCCTGATAGTTCTGCTCCACATTTGCCTCTTGCAATAACTGTTTAACATCCTCAGGTGCTGAGCAGTTCATAGAGTTGAGAATTTGAGCATTTCATCCTGGATTTATGCAGGGGAAGGATTAATCCCTCGGTCACTCACACTTCACATGCATTTGTTCAGAAAATAGGGGGGGTGTTCATGCCTTCTTTCCAAAGAAAAAGTGTTTCTCAGAAATCTGAGAGGTTTGTTTCCTGGGTTTTTTTATATTCTTCCCCATTTCCTGCAAGTTCACTTAACGTTTTTGGCTCCTTTACAAAAATTTTTATATAATGGGGATGCACTTAATCATCTGTTGTCCAGTAGCTGAAAGAATTCGATGATAGACATTCCAGACAAGCTTTTTTTAGTCACCTCATGGAATTTTTGCTCTTTGTGCCATCTCCACACCACTCACATTTATCATTTTATCCATCTGAATTCTGATCTCAGCATGGAGTAATTGCTTACCCTTGTGGAGGTTGGTTTTGTCGCATAAAATATTATACCCAGAGATGTTTCACAGGCACAGGTTGGGCAGAGAAGCTGTGGCTGCCCCTGGATCCCTGGAAGTGTTCAAGGCCAGGTTGGACGAGGCTTGGAGCAAGAAAGAGGTAGATGGTAAATGTTTTTTGCAAGACAGTGATAATCAACCCTGTTAGAACCATGAAAATCTACTGTAAACACAACAGTCATCAAGGAGAAACTGAAGCTGAAGAAAGAGAAATGAGGTGGAAAGTAGCAAAATAAGAATGAAAATAAACACTGCGAAGTATCAACTTCAATAGGTTCACACTCTTGAGTTGGAGGTTTGATACTGGGGAAGATCCTTAAACAGGATTTTTAAAATAAGCCTTTACCTTTCATTTATGATTTTGCCATAAAGAGGAGTGTGTGGCGAAGTTTACTGGTGATAAAATAATACTGGGTGTCAACCATACACAGAAAGGTAGTAACGGTTCCTATAAATGGATCATCAGATACATTTGGTCAGATCAGATTAATCAGATTAATATAAATGGAATTAAATATAGTCATACAAAGTGCAAGTTCAAGGTGCCACATTAATCCCAGGAAAAGCAGTAGTGCATGAGGAATGTGACTGCTCAGGGTACCAGAAAGGTAAATGAAGAGATCTTAGTCTTGGCACAGATATAAATGGGGATAAACTTGCTGTTGTTGACCTTAGCTAGATATCAGAAAAAAAAAAAAACACAATGGGAACATCATTCCTGAATGCACCTTAGGGAAAGCAGCAGAAGGGAAATACTCAACTAGTTTTAAGACAAAGAATGATGAATTTCTGAACAGGATTTTGGGATGCAGAGTGGGTTTTGCAGTAGGTAGAAATAGAGCCTAAGCTCAGCCTGTGTCGTGAAACTACCTCAAAAATCTGTGTTAAAATACCAAGGAGGGACTTAAATTAATTCTACTAAAGCTGCTAGAAGTTGTTATATTTTCCTTAAGAGCAGAAAGCATTTAGGAAGGTTCGGAAACCTCATCAAGGATATATAACAAGAGTCTTCTGTGCCTAGAGAGTTTGGGGAAGAATTTTGAGAATAACTTGAGCACTGCTGACTGGACATCTCTGCAAGATAAGGACCAGATGGAGAAGCCAGAAGAGACTCCATGAATTCCCTTGGAAGTTGTCCCTGAGCATTAATTTTGCCCAAAATCTGCCTGACCGCTGACGTTTCGCGTTACCAAACACCACACCACCGGCAGATCTACGTAAAACTTCATAATCAAACCCATGCAAACGACTTTAAATATTGCAAGGCTCTAAAACAGATTGAAGATACGAGTTTGTTAAAGTGTTTGGGTTCGCAGGAAAACGTTTCACCGTTGTGCCGCGTGCGGTCGAACTGCAAACTACAAATAGGCTGCAACAACTCTGTGATTAACCAAACAACTAACAACCAAGAAGACACGGCGACCAGCTCTCACCCTTATGTAAATAAGCCAAGCTTGTTTCTGCTCGCTAATAGCCAGCAAATAACAATGAAATGCTTTTAATAAGTTTTCAAGAGGATGAGATCAAGGAATCAATGCGGTGAGCGCCCTTTGCCGTGACCGCACACTACGTCCACAGCTGGAGCAGGGCACGTTTGCATTGTTATTTGGCTGTAAACAAAACGAACAGATCTGTCACAGGAATTTAAACAGAGAGCCCGGTTACGTAAACTGAAGCATTCTCAGCCCCACTACAGCACAATCAACAGCCTGAAGAGACTGCACGGCTAAACAAAGTTTGGGGGATGTTTTTTGGATCGGGGAGAAAGATTAATAAGCAGAAAATAACTCTTGGCTCCCGCTGCAGACTCTTAGGAATATAATTTTAAATTTGTGTAAATCCGAAGATTGATGCTCAAGCTTATGAAATAATCTTTTTTTTTTTTTTTTTCTGCAGTGTTGAAATACGCACCCGCATGGAAACAAATCTCCTCGCCGGTCAGTTTTAACAGAATATACTGCTTTTACCAAAAAAAGCAACTTAAATAAATCTGACCTATCTGTTCTCCCAGATAATTGTAAACTGCGGTCAGAGGACAACTAATCTTCTATAAATGGTCATCTTTCCAAATTATTCTGCCTTCAGACCGTGCTTGATTAAGTGCCCAAGCACTGCGTGCCTTCGAATGCCATTTGCATCCAGGACCAACAGATCATTCGAGACATTCCCAGCAGCCACATGGGAGAGGGTTTTCTCTCTGTTTGTTGCAGGTAAACAGCGTTTTGCTTCATCACAAGACCTTGCACATCACTGAAGTCCCAGAGTTGTTGTCTTGCCCTAAATGGAAATATTTAGGACAACTGGGATAAGAAGGGAGTTTGGGGAGGTCTCTTTCTAGGAGAAACATCCCCTCTCCAGCAGCATCTCCTGCTCTCAGCAGGGCAGTGGGAGGTGAGCGCTGCCAGGGCTTGAGCCAGATTTTGGCAGCCGGGTTAGATCCCTGTTCCTGGCACAGGGGGAGGGCTGGCCTTGGGTCGTCAGGTTTTTTTCAGTGGGAATGGTTTGCTCACATCTGAGGCTGATTTCTAGATCAGATGGACGCACAAACTACGCCATGCACTGCAATCTGTGGTGCCATCATCAAATAGAACATGCCATTAACAAATAAAACATGCCATCATCAAACAAAACAAACACATAAAGCTCACTAGCAGAAAGTATTTTGTATAACTCAGCTCTAGAAAGAGGAATGATGAATCACAGACTAATCAACTCCTCTGCAGTATCCATCTTCTTTACTGAAATGCAGTAGGATGTCATAAATTCAGGTTAATTTTTACAAGTGGCATATTGTTTGTGAGTGGCCTTTATTGTGTGTGATTAAAACATAATGTGCTTTACTCCATCAGACCTGAGTCAGACGCAGTGATACCTGAAACTGGGGAACCAGATTTTCTGACTCAGAGCAGCCAAAGGCTTAAATGGATCTTTCCACTAAGGAGTGGAGTGGGAAAAGTTACCAGAGAGGCTGTAGAAGCCCATCTAACTACACTCTTCTCTCACCTTCAGGAGTAACTATCCTGTCACAAATACCAGGAGGAAACGACCTGGGATACAGAGCTGCTCAGTGAGGAGCTGTGCACAGATCAAGTGGCTACACGGCTTCCTGCAAAGCACCCAACGACCTCCTCTCCATAAATCCCCTCAGCTGGAACAGCAGTGTGATGTACAGCACAGAGCGTGGGCTTAAGGCTGGGGAAAAAAAAAAAAAATCTAAATACTTGTGCTTGGGGAGGTAAGAGATGATACTGGAATGGCACAGTGAGAGGGGTTTGTTTTCCTGTGCTCCTGAGCTCACACAGGGCCCCATCCTGGGCTCCCACCCTCCCTGCCTAGCCTTGATCCCACCTTGTTCCTCGTGCAAAGGGAAAACAGGATCCACATTCCCTTCTGCTTTGGCAAAGTGCTTTTTTTTTTTTCTTGAAAAAAAAAAGCCATTGGAAGAGTAGAACCAGGTCCTGCTTCATTCCAGCTGTATATGCCCAAAAAAGCAAAGGTTTTGATAAATGGTCCAGCTTATGGCACACCTCTAATTTCTGCTCTTTCTTTAAAACACTGCACCCCCCAGCTCAGTTTGATAGATGCTGAGGAACATTTCAGGGTATACACATCCAACCACCCAGTCAACCGTGGCAGAGGAGGAAAAAGCAAAACACATGTTCAGAAAGCAAAAAGGAACCTAGTTCAGAAAGGCAGTCCAAAGAGAAAGAGTAAAAAGGGGATTTAGGTTCCTTTTGGGGGTGTTTTTCCTCATCCAGAAGGGGGTTAGGCTTTCTTTACAACTAAAATAAAGAGTAGAAGGAGCAGGATAACATAACCCTTTTGTTTTAGGCCAATGTATGTTTTTTATATTATAATTAATGATTTTTGATGATATTAAAATCACTGTATTAGTCACCCAGTATATATATAGAAAACTGGAAGCTGTCCTGAAGGCTCAGTCAGTCACAGCACAGAGCTGAAGTTAACAAAAACTTGCTGTTTTGCAGAAATTAAAACATTACACATTGCCCAGATTGACAACACGAGCTGGAAGGGTGCCAGAGGAGCAGCAATGATTTATTAGGTCTGTAGCACTTAATCCAAGAAATAAAAAGGACTTACGTGACTGATGAGCACAAATGAACTATTGGGTCAGACATCCACTTCTTAAAAAGCAAAATAAAAGAGGCTGAAGCAAGATGCTGTGTGGGTTTTAGTATATATTAGTATATTCGAGCTTTGCTGGTATAATTTTAAATATCTGAGTTTTCACCAACTCCAAAACAATTATTTTTTTTAAGCCAGACTGGTTTAAATAAATATTTACCAAATCCCATCACGTCATACGGCCCTTGTTTTTTGGTAATATCATCATGGCTCAGAAAACATTTACAAAGAATTAGGACAGAGGCTAAAACCCTGAGCCTGCCGAAGCCAATGGCCAAATCCACACTGTCAGCAGAGATGTGGAGTTTCATGCTAAACCCTTCCCTCCTCTACAATATAATCAGTGAAGGGAGAGGGAGCATTTACATCATCCTAGACAAGATCAGAATCTACACGTGGGGCCAAAGATTTTTATAGCTGAGTGTGGTCTGACTCAACACCAGCAATAATCCAGTACTTGAGTGCCAACAGCATGTTCTACCAGAGTTTTCTTCTCAAAAGATAGTGGCAGATCCACAATGAACTTAGTTCTGTAAGTCTAGGAAGATTTTAATAGGAAAATAATCTTATTCTTTTTGTGAGTCTCACTGGTAAATTTTTAAGCTGCTCTGCTTTGAGGTTTAGTCACCTGAAAAATGCCCTTTTTTCCCCTCCTATCTACAGTACTGATAAATCATTCTCAGCACAGAAATTTCCCCCTTGTCATAAAAACTTGATCAGAAGGCAATAAAAAGTACAATAAATGGCCAACTCTGGGCTAACCTGTGTGGTTTGACACAGCTGAACAAGCTGTGAAAAGGAATATTGTTCCTTTAATAGACCGACTGAAGTGGTGCTCAAAACAGATTGGGCTGACAATTTTTGCAACCTTGGTGTCTCCTCCAAGATTTACAATGGCACAGCTCCCCTTTTTAGCAAATTAAACCCTGTGTCAAG
Organism: Empidonax traillii; assembly: GCF_003031625.1. NCBI lineage: Eukaryota > Metazoa > Chordata > Aves > Passeriformes > Tyrannidae > Empidonax > Empidonax traillii. Next base: position 185,993 of record NW_020956088.1, read on the forward strand.
GCTTAAAATTAAATCCAAACTTCTTTTCTTCTCTGTACAGAAGGAACAAATTGGCACCACATGCCGGTAGTCAAGGAGTGCTGATGGGAAACAGAGTGAAGGGAGCGCCCTCCAACCTGGAAGGCGTCACTAGTCAAAATCAACTGGGATAAACAGTCAATTCCCCTTAAAGTTTGACATGTAAAGGCTTGTAAGAGAGAAACATTCAAATATAAGAATTCATCTGTACCACACAAACCTGTCTCGGTGCCAGCACTTAAACTTTCTGTGCTGTGCAAGCACTTTGTGGAAATCTGCCTTTTAGTACAGTTTGATGTTGTCAGACCCTGCCTTGCCAAAGCCTTTTTAGTTTGTTCCAGGGGGAAAGAAAAAAAAGAAAAAAAGAAAGAAAGAAAGGAAATACAACAGACACAGAATGTATGAATGTCAGTGACTTAATATCACATTGCCTACTGGTACCAATACTTTTTTTTTTTTTTTTTTTTCATCGTGCAGGATTCTGGTTTATAACATTTTAAAGCTTAACTCAAATAGATGTTCCAGGTAAAACAAAAGTGGGTGTCTAAGGATGGACACGTGAACTGCTTTTCATGGACAGAAAGGGAAGAATCATCCAGAAGCCACACTATCATCCAGTTAAGGAAGGTACCTCATTATTATTTGAGGATTCCTGAAGCAGGTCCATCCATCCCAAAATCCACTTTGCCCTCTGTTTGCATGCAAAACTAACTCTAAATTTCTCAGGTTTAGAACCAAACCCAAGCCAGGACTATCAACTTTTTAGGAAAGGTTTTGCTCCCGGTTTTGAACTGCTTAAGCACCAGCACAGAAATTGGTGCCAAAAAAGGGATCTTTTCACAATATAACAGAAAGGTTGAATATATCTAGTTTTAAAAGTCCTTTTATCTTCTTTTTTGTATTAACTGTGTAGGTACTCATGATTGAGAGTAATTTGATTTCCTTTTTCAGGTTTTCCATTGGTCTTCCCTTACTGCTTCTAATGAAAGTCCTTAATTAAAAATATCTGCAGCCAAACAACAGTCCTGGTTATGAAGAAAATGGGAAAATAAGAGAGTTGTTTTCTCCCAGTGCAGCAACCTCAGATTAGGGTTGCAATTCAATGCTCAAACGGGTCTCTCCCTTCCTGCATCCTGACAAGTCCATCAGGGATGGAAAAACCCCACACATACATCTGGCATGTCACCTGTGTGCTCTGCAAGGGCTGCAAGAAACAACTGGATTGCTAAAAATGATTAAAGGTTACAAATTAAGCTCTGTTTTTTAATGTATGCATACATATGTGTACATTAACAAAACACTGAGCCTGTTTTTTTTTAATTTACCTTGGCTGATTATAACATATTTTAAGTTCTCAGGTGGGTTTTTCACCTTGGCACCTGAGAATTATCTGAGTGAGAAATGGTACCTGTGACGACTGCTGCCTCCCACTGCAGAAATGAGTGTCCACAAGCCTCTCCTTTGCCTTCCCTCCAACACATCAGTTAAAACACAAGAATCCTGCAATATAGGGATCAGTTCTAACAAACCTGTAACATTTTAAACGATCCTCACCGTCATTCACAAAGTTTAGGAGCAACAAGGAACACAGAGCATCAGCAGCCCCAACACCAAACCTGACTGTGTTAGAAAGCCAGTGTGAAAACAGCTATAAAATTCTCTAACTCCAAATTACCAATTTTATAAAGGTTTTATTTATGCAGGGATATTTTTTTTTTTTCTGTGCTGCTGTAGGTGGGCTGTTCTGTAGTGTTTAAAAAAAAAAACCACACTCTACGGCAATTTTGCTAAAATGTGAAGTTTTCCAGACTAGAGAAACACAAAACTGCTCCATAATGACTGGAAAAAGTGATCTGTCAACTGGGAGAAGGAAGGAAAACCCGACATCCCAGCACCTGACCATACTCTCAGGTGAGGACCAGGCACTCTACCAAGACATTAACGCTCTCTGCTCATCATTTAACCTCTGGAAGTGCCCAAATTCCCCAATAACCACCTTATAAACTTATTTTTTGCTGGTAAATAAATATTCCAGAGGGATAATCTCATTGCAGCGGGGTAATTGCAGATGGCAGATACGGAATTTTATACAAGGATAAATTAAAATGTGGAGCCCTGCTGGAGGTTTTGCACGACTTAGCAGGAACTTTTTCTTTCCTACAGCGTTTCTCAGCTAAAGTTTCACTTCTGCTTTGCAGTTCACCTCCGTGTTTAAGTAATAATTATAGTTGTGACATCCAGTGATAAAAGCCAGAAAATTCAAAATTAGCAGAGACATTCTCTGTCCATTGTTTGAACGCGCTCAGCTGGTTTTGCTTTACTAATACCACCAAGACAGAAATTTTCATTTCCCCAAAACACAAACTTCTGGCGAGGGGTTACGGAGCGAAATAAATCTTATTCTTGGAAGGGATTTTTGTTTGACACCTGAATCATTTCTGCTGGTTTCTCTCCTTTTCTCCTCCTTCAAATGGAGTCTTAGAACTCTAAGCCAAAGTACAGAGTCTTAGAGCTATCACAACAAAGGCTCAGCATCCAATTTCTCCTTCCAAATACACTCTCCTCCTAAAATGTATCCACAAAGCCATCTCCTTATTAGCCTGCACAGAACTTGTAGGCTTTGCCACAGCGAGGGTGTCTCAAACATTTCGATATGCAATTGCTTTCTGAGTGGTGTGGAAGCCAAGGTATCAAAACAGACACTTGCAGAGCAGACTATTTTGGATTTAGAAGTTTTAAGACAGATGCACTTCATTTTCTCTCGTAATAGACTGGCAAATGCTGAATGCATCTGACATCAGCAATAATACCATACATTAAAATGGGGAATAATGAGTTTATTCTGCTGTGTACCATTTTTCCCCCACCTGTTTTCTTTCATATATTACTTTTTCTTTTCTTCCTCTTCTGTGTACAAGTGAGAAATTCCCCTTTTATATGTTTATATATGCACATTATACATTTTCTGCTTTCTTTTAGGTTG
>NW_020956088.1:189948-193544 GCF_003031625.1 Empidonax traillii
TAATACCATACATTAAAATGGGGAATAATGAGTTTATTCTGCTGTGTACCATTTTTCCCCCACCTGTTTTCTTTCATATATTACTTTTTCTTTTCTTCCTCTTCTGTGTACAAGTGAGAAATTCCCCTTTTATATGTTTATATATGCACATTATACATTTTCTGCTTTCTTTTAGGTTGAGAAAACAGAGTATCTTATTATCAAGTGGTTTCATACTGATATTCTTATACACTCTGAGTTTGTAAGAAAACATTTTTTTCACCCCCTGATACAAAAGAGCTCCAGATCTTTTCCTTTGCAATCCTAAAACAATCACAGGATTTTTTTTTTCCAACCTCTCCATTAAGTCCCAGTCCAACATTTACTGGAAATGACTGGAAATTTGCCACAGACTTCTGTCTAGGTAGGTTTACTCTTTTGCTTTAGTGGTCTAATTCCAGTATAATACTATTGTATCTGTTGGGTTATATCCCACAGGAATTTGACCCACAGCTTCACTAATTAGGACATGCTATGATAGGACACTGAATCCGCCGAAGCTTTGAAGTGGATCTGCTGAAACCATCACCTACAGTGAGATCCCCGAAGACCAAAAGTCTTTTAAACACAAGAAAGCCGGGCTTTATTTGAATAAAATTAGAAATTTAACTTTCAAATGGAGAAAGCTCAAAGTGACTGGGGCAGGCAGGGCTGAAGCAGAAAGGTTTCTGCTCCATTCTCTCTCTACGCCCTTGCTCGTGGGCTTTATTTTATCTGATTTGAAAATTTTGCCTCTCATTCCCTGCAATAATTCTTTCAGCCTGTTTGGGGACCTGTTGGGGGCACAGGTTTTCCCAGGAAAAATGCAATAAGCATTTTTGTTTCCAATTTTCCCTTTCTCATTCCCTTCCCTCCAGGATTTGTCCTCCTCACCCTGCTGGGAGGTCAGAGGGAGCTCTGCAGATTTCTAACACTTCTTGCTGGTGGCAGATCCATATTTGTCTCTCTTACCTATGGAAATCACTTCATCTCTGCGCTCTTCTGAGATAATTCCTCCCCAAAATCTCCAGTTATTTCTTCCTGCCCCTTTTTCCCTTCCCCGGCTCTCCTTCTGTCACCAGGGCCATTTGCAAGAACTGCAGTGACTCACCATTTATAATTTACCATGAAACCCCCAAATTTCACATCTAGTCCATGTGTAAATCCAACTTCCACCACCTATTTGCTACAATTTCAAACTCCTGGGATTTTTTTTCCCTCTCTTACTGCCCCACACTCCTCAGATGTTCTTGCAAATGGGTTATTAATGGCCAGACCATCTAGTGGGAAAACAAGAAAGCTGGCTGGTCTTTGATTTTAGGGTTGTTGGGATTTGTTTGCTTGTGTTAATACTTCTTCCAGCCTACAGGGATGTCTTTTTACCTTTGTTACATTATTAGTTTTAACAACTGTATTATTTATTTTCGTTGCTTTTCATTCTGTAATTGTTAAAAATCCATTAAACTATAGCAGCTGAATAATTTTTTTCTCTCCCCTTCTTTATACCCAAGAATGAAGAATTAACTAACAGTTTAATTAAAACAGATAAACTGAGAGAGATGTTGGTTCCCCTGGGAGGATTATACACACATCTGATATTTTCAGAAGAATGAGGGGGAAAAAATATTTACGAGATTTTAATTATATGCAATTCCATAGTTGATATTTTTTCTCTTCAACGGGGAGAGTCTGTCTTTCCACTTGGAGCACAGGCCCAGTTTACAACCAGGAAGGGCAGGGAGGTCCTACAGTGGAAGCAGGATCAAGTTTTTCCACACACAGCTCTAGGTACGTGTGGGTTGGCTTAAGGGAGAGGACAAGGGGAATGGTCTTAAATTGGAACAGAGTAGGTTTAAATTAAAGATTAGGAACAAATTCTTGGCTGGGAGGGTGGGCAGGCCCTGGCACAGGTTGGGCAGAGAAGCTGGGGCTGCCTCTGAATCCCTGGAAGTGTCCAAGGCCAGGTTGGAGCAACCTGGGCTGGTGGAAGGTGTCCCTGCCCATGGTGGGGTCTTGGAACACCTTCAAGGACCCTTCCAATCCAAGCCATTCTATGATTACAAATGTCACACTCACACTTGAATAGAGGTTTACACCTCAGAAGGTCTGGAACCACTGGCCAAGGAAGATACTAATCACTTGCCACAGGCATCTATTTCTAGGTGCAGTCTACCAGGAATGGAAAATTCAAATTTTCCAGGATGGGAGTGATTGTAAATCTCACATTCCACACCAAGCAATCTGTTTTGAACAGACTCAGAGCTCCAACTCTTCCCTCAGTGTTGCAGAGTCTATTGCCCGGCGTGGCCATAGCACGTTATGGCTTTTGATGATATCTATCACAGTCAATGCTGCCCACATCTCCAAAACCTCATACCTTCCTCCCAGGAACAGCTCAGGATGGGGACAGCAGCTCCACACCATCTGCAGCTCTTTCCCAAAGTCCCTAAGTAAAAGGTATGCACCACAAGATTAGGATCATTATTATACCTGCTGGTTTTGCCTGTGCTTGCTCAACACCCACTTGCTTTGCTCTCTGGTAGGTCTAAGACTCGAGGAAAACAGAAAAGATTCATTTTTCTCAGCTGGTGTTCCTGTGAAAAGCTGGAGTTCAGAAGATGTTGGACCCACCACAACCACTTCAGGTTGGAAGGTCCCCCCCCCCAGAGCTTCGTTACAGCACACGAGGACAACAAATTACAGGTTGGCCTTGGAAGTCCACCAGACTCCAGAGCTTTGGTCTCACTCTGCCCCTTCCACACCAGGAACCATCTGTCTCAAAGTCTTGGCCCCTGAGAAGGTGCCACATCCTCGACAGCTCCCCCTCCTCAGCCCAACACAATGTGAAGGCTGAAAGCACAAGAGCAGCCAAAGGTGTAAAAGTATGTGCTAAATAACCTCTAATATAGGTTGATTTCCTTTTTTTTTTAAATGAGAAAAAAAAAAAAAAAATTAGAACCTGAACGTAATCAAGTGCACATTTGGAAATAAGCACAAAATTTCCTTTAGTCTGTTTTTAAGGCCTTGTATAATTATCATTCTCCAGTATTAACACTATGTTGAGGTAAGGCAGAAAAAGATAAAATCGATGCTGAAAGCAACCCTTTACTTAAAACTCCTCAAAATTTTGAACTACAAGTGAAGTTACTGTTAAAAATAGAAATCTTCACCCATTTGTACCAATTTGTTCAAATAAAACATTACAGCAGATATAAATTTCTCTTTGTTACAAATTGCAAAATGATAGAGAATGCAGCTGAGAAATTAAGGAATTAAGATGTTCAAAACAGAAATGGAAGTGTTAAATGACAAGCTGAACTCTCACATAAAATTTAAAATGGTGAAAAACACGGTTTTATGTTTTCTTTTTCTATGGTAAGTATATAAAAAGCTAGAGGGTCATAATTAGAGCCCTTGATCTCAGAAAGTTATCTGTAATTTTTTCACTCTGATGGAAAATATTCCATTATTGTAATGGAGGAACATGGCATTATTTCTATGTGAATTTTCTGATGAGTTCGGGATATATTTTATATTTGAAGAAAAGACTGTGTATTCAGCCACAAACTAACAAAAAA
>NW_020956088.1:193565-197266 GCF_003031625.1 Empidonax traillii
TAATACCATACATTAAAATGGGGAATAATGAGTTTATTCTGCTGTGTACCATTTTTCCCCCACCTGTTTTCTTTCATATATTACTTTTTCTTTTCTTCCTCTTCTGTGTACAAGTGAGAAATTCCCCTTTTATATGTTTATATATGCACATTATACATTTTCTGCTTTCTTTTAGGTTGAGAAAACAGAATATCTTATTATCAAGTGGTTTCATACTGATATTCTTATACACTCTAAATTGTAAGAAAACATTTTTTTCACCCCCTGATACAAAAGAGCTCCAGATCTTTTCCTTTGCAATCCTAAAACAATCACAGGATTTTTTTTTTCCAACCTCTCCATTAAGTCCCAGTCCAACATTTACTGGAAATGACTGGAAATTTGCCACAGACTTCTGTCTAGGTAGGTTTACTCTTTTGCTTTAGTGGTCTAATTCCAGTATAATACTATTGTATCTGTTGGGTTATATCCCACAGGAATTTGACCCACAGCTTCACTAATTAGGACATGCTATGATAGGACACCGAATCCGCCGAAGCTTTGAAGTGGATCTGCAGAAACCATCACCTACAGCGAGATCCCCGAAGACCAAAAGTCTTTTAAACACAAGAAAGCCGGGCTTTATTTGAATAAAATTAGAAATTTAACTTTCAAATGGAGAAAGCTCAAAGTGACTGGGGCAGGCAGGGCTGAAGCAGAAAGGTTTCTGCTCCATTCTCTCTCTACGCCCTTGCTCGTGGGCTTTATTTTATCTGATTTGAAAATTTTGCCTGATTTTCTCTCATTCCCTGCAATAATTCTTTCAGCCTGTTTGGGGACCTGTTGGGGGCATAGGTTTTCCCAGGAAAAATGCAATAAGCGTTTTTTGTTTCCAATTTTCCCTTTCTCATTCCCTTCCCTCCAGGATTTGTCCTCCTCACCCTGCTGGGAGGTCAGAGGGAGCTCTGCAGATTTCTAGCACTTCTTGCTGGTGGCAGATCCATATTTGTCTCTCTTACCTATGGAAATCACTTCATCTCTGCGCTCTTCTGAGATAATTCCTCCCCAAAATCTCCAGTTATTTCTTCCTGCCCCTTTTTCCCTTCCCCAGCTCTCCTTCTGTCACCAGGACCATTTGCAAGAACTACAGTGACTCACCATTTATAATTTACCATGAAACCCCCAAATTTCACATCTACTCCACGTGTAAATCCAACTTCCACCACCTATTTGCTACAATTTCAAACTCCTGGGATTTTTTTTCCCTCTCTTACTGCCCCACACTCCTCAGATGTTCTTGCAAATGGGTTATTAATGGCCAGACCATCTAGTGGGAAAACAAGAAAGCTGGCTGGTCTTTGATTTTAGGGTTGTTGGGATTTGTTTGCCTGTGTTAATACTTCTTCCAGCCTACAGGGATGTCTTTTTACCTTTGTTACATTATTAGTTTTAACAACTGTATTATTTATTTTCGTTGCTTTTCATTCTGTAATTGTTAAAAATCCATTAAACTATAGCAGCTGAATAATTTTTTTCTCTCCCCTTCTTTATACCCAAGAATGAAGAATTAACTAACAGTTTAATTAAAATAGATAAACTGAGAGAGATGTTGGTTCCCCTGGGAGGATTATACACACATCTGATATTTTCAGAAGAATGAGGGGGAAAAAATATTTACGAGATTTTAATTATATGCAATTCCATAGTTAATATTTTTTCTCTTCAGCGGGGAGGGTCTGTCTTTCCACTTGGAGCACAGGCCCAGTTTACAACCAGGAAGGGCAGGGAGGTCCTACAGTGAAAGCAGGATCAAGTTTTTCCACACACAGCTCTAGGTATGTGTGGGTTGGCTTAAGGGAGAGGGAATGCAGTGATAGGACAAGGGGGAATGGTCTTAAATTGGAACTTAAATTAAAGATTAGGAACAAATTCTTGGCTATGAGGGTGGGGAGGCCCTGGAACAGGTTGCTCAGAGAAGCTGTGGCTGCCCCTGGATCCCTGGAAGTGTCCAAGGCCAGGTTGGACAGGGCTTGGAGCGACCTGGGCTAGTGAAAGGCTTCCCTGCCCATGGTGGGGTCTTGGAACACCTTCAAGGACCCTTCCAATCCAAGCCATTCTATGATTACAAATGTCACACTCACACCTGAATACAGGGTTACACCTCAGAAGGTCTGGAACCACTGGCCAAGGAAGATACTAATCACTTGCCACAGGCATCTATTTCTAGGTACAGTCTACCAGGAATGGAAAATTCAAATTTTCCAGGATGGGAGTGATTGTAAATCTCACATTCCACACCAAGCAATCTGTTTTGAACAGACTCAGAGCTCCAACTCTTCCCTCAGTGTTGCAGAGTCTATTGCCCAGCGTGGCCATAGCACGTTATGGCTTTTGATGATATCTATCACAGTCAATGCTGCCCACATCTCCAAAACCTCATACCTTCCTCCCAGGAACAGCTCAGGATGGGGAAAGCAGCTCCACACCATCTGCAGCTCTTTCCCAAAGTCCCTAAGTAAAAGGTATGCACCACAAGATTAGGATCATTATTATACCTGCTGGTTTTGCCTGTGCTTGCTCAACACCCACTTGCTTTGCTCTCTGGTAGGTCTAAGACTCGAGGAAAACAGAAAAGATTCATTTTTCTCAGCTGGTGTTCCTGTGAAAAGCTGGAGTTCAGAAGATGTTGGACCCACCACAACCACTTCAGGTTGGAAGGTTCCCCCCCCCCAGAGCTTTGTTACAGCAGACGAGGACAACAAATTACAGGTTGGCCTTGGAAGTCCACCAGACTCCAGAGCTTTGGTCTCACTCTGCCCCTTCCACACCAGGAACCATCTGTCTCAAAGTCTTGGCCCCTGAGAAGGTGCCACATCCTCGACAGCTCCCCCTCCTCAGCCCAACACAATGTGAAGGCTGAAAGCACAAGAGCAGCCAAAGGTGTAAAAGTATGTGCTAAATAACCTCTAATATAGTTTGATTTCCTTTTTTTTTTTTTAAATGAGAAAAAAAAATAAAATTAGAACCTGAACATAATCAAGTGCACATTTGGAAATAAGCACAAAATTTCCTTTAGTCTGTTTTTAAGGCCTTGTATAATTATCATTCTCCAGTATTAACACTATGTTGAGGTAAGGCAGAAAAAGATAAAATCGATGCTGAAAGCAACCCTTTACTTAAAACTCCTCAAAATTTTGAACTACAAGTGAAGTTACTGTTAAAAATAGAAATCTTCACCCATTCGTACCAATTTGTTCAAATAAAACATTACAGCAGATATAAATTTCTCTTTGTTACAAATTGCAAAATGATAGAGAATGCAGCTGAGAAATTAAGGAATTAAGATGTTCAAAACAGAAATGGAAGTGTTAAATGACAAGCTGAACTCTCACATAAAATTTAAAATGGTGAAAAACACGGTTTTATGTTTTCTTTTTCTATGGTAAGTATATAAAAAGCTAGAGGGTCATAATTAGAGCCCTTGATCTCAAAAAGTTATCTGTAATTTTTTCACTCTGATGGAAAATATTCCGTTATTGTAATGGAGGAACATGGCATTATTTCTATGTGAATTTTCTGATGAGTTCGGGATATATTTTATATTTGAAGAAAAGACTGTGTATTCAGCCACAAACTAACAAAAAAAAAAAAAAAAAAAAAAAAAAAAAAAAAAAAAAAAAAAAAAAAAAAAAAAAAAAAAAAAAAAAAAAAAAAAAAAAAAA
>NW_020956088.1:198187-236955 GCF_003031625.1 Empidonax traillii
ATATTTGGCAGGCCGCCCACTTGTGTATGCAATGCATAAAAACTGTAAGAATGGATTCTATACTGACTACGGGGTGCTTACTTTCCTTCAACGATAATTGTCTTAATGCCTGTTTTAATCAGTATTAACTACCAGCAATAACATGCTTTTAATTATGTTTTAAACGAGTCCTTTATTGGGCTGTTTTGGGAAGCAAATTAGTCAAAAGGAGCTGTTAATCAAAAACGTGTTACTGGCACAAAATAAATGTTCATTTAAGGAGCCATTTGAAATAAACCTGGCTCATTGACTCTGACAACCTACAAGGACACTGGGGCCTCCTGAGGATAACTCCTCCAGTGCTCTCCGAGACATGCCTTGCTGCTCAGAAGTTATAAGTAGAAGCATTAAGCAGTTTAGGTCATTCATCAGCTAACTTTTACTACTGTACTCAAGAAAATGAGCCTCCTAGGAACTTCACAGCAGATCTATTCCTTCATTAGCTAAGTAATATTGAGAGAGATGTTCCTGTCATTATGAATGGAGAAATCTATTGCTGGTGTCCCCTTTGTCTATGAAGTGTCTTTGCAGATTCCAAGGTATTTAGGCTGAAAAAGTGGCGTAATTATCTGTGAACGTTATTCCTGCGTGTTCATTTCCCTCTGCTGAGTGATATCCGTGCCCGAAAATTCAACCCCCCAACACAGACACACAGCTTGGCACAGGGGGCCAGCTCATGATATCACCCTCACAGCACAACTCCAAACAGAAATTCCACTAAATCTACGCCCTTGCCAGCTCTGAAAACTTAATTTTGCTGTGGAAGTTTAATCTGAAGCACTTCAGCTTTAAACAAAGCCACGAGGGCTTGAGTTGGAGCAACAGCCACGAGTCTGGGTTTAAAGTCCACAGATCGTGGCTTATTGGTTAAACTCCTGACTTTCGCATCTTATGCTGATCTTGCTTCATGACAAAGGCAAAAATATAAGCATTTAAAAATAGGGTGATCTGATTTTATTCATTTGGTGTGTGTTATTTAACTCTTTCGAAGGTTTTAACCACCTCCAACCCGTGTTCTTAATAAAATGGTACCTCAAAACTGAGATCTCACTCCCCCCCCCCAAGCCCGTGACACAAGACATGCTGAAACAATATAAAATGAGTTATTATAATTAAAAAAAAAATGGATTTTCCTTTATCAAGAGCCCCTTCAGGATCATGTTGGAGGGAGCTCTTACTGGGGAGGCAGGTGGTTAATTAAGCATCAGTTTGCAGTGTGTCCTTAAGAGACTGAGCCTAAGGGTAGGAATGAACTTGCAAAAGAAGTGATTGCTGGATTAACACCATCACCAAAAAAAAAAAAAAAAATAAAAAAAAAGAAACAAACCCTAAAACCTGGGAAAAGGGCACCAAAAAATCATACACACCAAGCACAGGGAATGCTGTATACCCATGCTTGGTTTGCCAAAGGCTGTTATCACTGGAAAAAATCCACTGGCAGTGGTCATTGTCCCAGGAATAATGGCAATGCCAGCATTAAGAATCCCATCCTCCAAAGGGGACTGGAGAGAGCAGCAAGACAGGTCTCGGGGGGTATCTTGACACACATTTTAAATGGCCCTCTAAGAAGAGTTTACAGGCATAAAACACCACCCTTCCTTCCAGCAGCAGACATACCTACAAAACTTCCACCCTGACTAATTCCCTGCCCTTTCCCTAATTTCCCTGCTTATTCAGAAGAGAAATTCCAGTCCTGGCTTTGTCAGCCTGTGGCAACTCCAGCACCTCATCAGTACCTCAGCTTGGGAAGCAGCAGGAGGGAAGGAGGAAAAAGTGCAAAGACCTGGTGGGCAGCAAATTACTGGGATGGAGCTGCTTCTCCTCCCATTTATTTTCTTCTTCTGCCATAGCAAACCCCACCTGGAAAACAACTCTCTCTCTCTCTATACATATATGCCATAAATACAAACAACATTACAGACCAAACCTGCAGACAGACCTGTGGGACTTCCAAAGCACCAGCAATGAAAAAAAAAAAAAAAAGGCAAATCCTCCCCCATAACTGCAATTTGTGACTCAGTGTCCTGGGATTGGGCAAATATGAAAGGTGAGTTTTTATACCTGACTAGTTGTGGTTCCTTCTTCATTAGCAGCATATTTGAAGTAGTTTAATGGGCTGATAAACATCTTTATTTTGTTGACTTGTCTTCAATTCTCTCTAAGGGAACAAAATGTCCCTTAAACCCTTAAATTAAAGGCTTTAATGCACTTGGAAAAAAAATAAATGAAATAAAAATTTTACTGAGGACAACACAGTAAACACCTTGAGACAATTACTCCTAATGAAATACAAAGATTACCAACAGACACTGACACCCTCCATTAGAAAAGCCATTCTAAATTCTCTCTCTTGGAGAAACTTTCCCTCCCTTTTTGAAGACTGTGCCCAGCCCATAATTGCAAACCTGATTTTTATTTTATTGCCTTCAAAGCTGATTGCACTTTCTGAGGGACTTCCTCGTGCCCCGAAAACAGCACGAGCGCTTTCCAAGATGTGGCTTTCGGAAAGTTATTGGGACTGGCAACTCCTTTTTCAAATTATCATCCGTGGGTCTGTTTTCAACACCCTCTTTCTCAGCCCATTAAGTGGATTTCTGCAGCCTCCATCCACAAGCCACACTAAAAGGTTCTGTCTGACCCTGCTCCAGAGGAGTGATATTCTCCTGCTTCCAGTTAGCAGTGAAACCACAAACATGGTTTTTATTTCTTCTTCGAGTTTCTAGAAAGGCAGAAATGTGGTTTTTCAGCGTGCTGTAATTGCTGCCCTTTCTTTTCCTCCCCCTTTTTTGAATCTTCTTCATCACACACCGTTATTCCAGTCAATACTCCACGTTTTTTTTTTGCTTTAGTGTTTCTTGATGCAAATTGCCCTTTGGGGATCCTGTTCCCACATTTTTGATATTTTATATTAAAAATAACAAGGAATAGGAAGATAACTCCTTGGAGCCCGTGAGAACCTGCAGAAATTTATGCTTTAAGCAATCAGTTTATCCCTCTGTAACTCCAAAGATGGCACCTTAAAGCAACAAAATCCAAGGCAAGTTATTAATTCATTTTCTTGGCCCCAACAGCAGAAAACACACAATTCTAACTATGCTTTGATAGAAACTTGACAGGAGGTGAGATCCAGAGACAGACATTGATGGACTTAGTGATTAAAAAATAATAATCTTGAAGTCAAAGGAAGATTTGAATGTTTTTCTCGTTGCCTTAATGCTTGAAAACCTCCCCCAAAAAACAAGGACCAAGCAGTGACACCAAAGCCCTGTCCTTCAACCACCTTCCATCAGCACTAAGCTCCCCTAAAGAAACCTCTGAAGTGCAAAAGAAAGATAATTCTCAAACCCAAGCATCTAGGACAGGTGGTACAGAAAAAGGATGCAAAAGAAACCCATTACAATATATAAGATTTTAATCTCTTATTTATGATTCTTCCATAAAGTTTATTATAAGTCATTATATACATCTCCGAAGTATCTCATCACCAAATGACATTCACAATGTAACCATAGCAAAATAATTCTGCACAGAACAATTTGCAAAATATCACATCAAAGGTAATGTGGGAGTACAACATAATTGTAGCAATTTCCCCATATTAATACTATACTGCTCATACTTTGGGCCCCCAAGCAAAATAACTTTACAGACAGAATAGGTAGGCAAAAAAAAAAAAAAAATACTTATCTCTGTTTATATCATTTTATCTCAGTTAGATCTGCATGGAACAGAGTGTGAAAAATACAAAGTATATTTGATGTGACTAATAGGTCACACCGCTTCTTCCAGTGAAATCCAGGGATTTTTGTTGCAGAATTACATAAGTGGTCCAAATCCTGATTTATATCTATAAATCAACTCATCTCTAAAAAAAAAAAAAAAAAAAAAAAAAAAAAAAAAAAAAAAAAAAAAAAAAAAAAAAGAGAGAAAGAGTAAGAAGAGGATAAAAATAGCTTTGGACCAAATTTGCACTGAGCATAACATGAAAGTTTTCTTGGAGACTTGCAGAGCTTTCTGAGCGGGGCTGTTGCAGGGACATTCATCTCACCAAATATGAGGCCCTATGGGAACTCTGAGGAGATTAAAAAGAAATAATGAAGGCATAATTGTGGGTTAGCTGGGAATAGTTCTTTCTCCTCCTCAGCATATGGAGAAGTGTGTCAGTCAGATGGTGCACACTGGAAGGTATAATACCTGAGGGGTTTGAGCTGCTGATGCTTCTTTATCTCTTTGTTTTGCTTTTCAGATTTCTTTTCTCATCTGTTATTTTAAGAGATACCAGGGCTCGAGGTATCCTCCGAGGGTTTGTCTCGTTGGTTTTTGTTTTTGTTTTTTTTTTTCCCCTCCTCCCTCCTAGGGGTGGGAAATTGAAGAGCCACACTCGTTTCTGCCTGGAAAATCCGTTTCATATCCTTGCAGGTGAAGCCTACCTGCTCAGGCAACTGTAAAGCTGAATAACTGTTGCAATTTTGAAAAGGAATTAAAGAAAGAAAAAAGAAAAAAAATAAAGAAAGCAAAACCAATGCTGCAAAAACAAGCACTTGTGATGGTATTCTTTCGTCATTTAACACCTATTAGTTCTGTGGGCTTGGCTGGATGTAAACTGCTTCTACTTCATTTAAACTCTTTCAGATCCGTTATTTTCCTAGCTGACAAATAAAACAGCTACATCAGAGGACGCGGAGGGAGAGATTAAACTGGTTTTAATTCCGTTATAACTGAGCCTCAGCATTCCTGCAAGCGGCACTGGGAGCAGTTTGGCTTCAGGTGAGCTCAGATTTCAATACTGAGTGGATGCACCAGGTTATAGGTGGGTGCCAGGTGAGGATTAGAAGAACCAGATTATTAATACAGAGGTCTAGATTAAATCTCTGCCTTCACGTGATATGAACTCAGCCCAGATAAAGCTGAGCATCAGTGCCTACATCTTTTTATTATCAGCAGAGTGAACCCTCCCTTGTCTGTGTAATCCTCAGCTAATGCAAAAGGCAAGTCAAAGTCCCAGTGCAAATGCAGGAAGGTAAAACAGAGTGACACATCTTCAGGCAAATTGGTCTGGGGCTACTTTGTGTCCCCTTCTGTCCTTCTCCTCACTCCACAGGGATTAGAAGTGGCTGCTTCTGCTGTTGGAGATAGAAAACATCTACACCTCCTCATGTCAGCCAGCATCTCATCCTACCCCTGGTAATCCAGCAGCTCCTCAGCCCCAAAGGAAAATAATCTGGATTTTGGAACCAGTTTTTAGCTCAATGGGCCACTCTGTCAAAATTACTTGCTCAGTTTACCCACGTAGTGCCTTGAGAATGTGTCTGTTATTAAGAAATACGAAGGATAAGAGGTGACCCCACTCACTAAACTTTCTAGAATTGAAGTTGCAAAACCCCTCAACCCAGAATATGTAATAAATACGTGAACTCACGAGATTTGAGAGAGTAGGGTCTGCCTCAAGTCAGGCAAAATGCAACTTTAGAACAGGTCACTGCCTCCAGGTTGTCTTCTCCAGACCCCAGGCACAGAGAAAATTAATTTAATAGCACTTTCCTTCCTGGTTGCCACAGTTTAGAAAGGAAGATCACTTGAAAAAAAAAAAAATCAAAGAATGTAAAGAAAAACTTGTGGGTTGAGAAAATATGTGAATTTTGAAGTAAAGTTCTGGTCTGAGTATTCAAGAAATGTTTCAATGCCTAGAGGAGGAAGCTCAGGTTGGATTAAGGTGTTGGATGGGGCATGGATTTAGAGATAATCTGTGATTAATTCACTGGCAGATACACACCTGGCTCCTTTTGGGACACAGTCATAAGAAATGGAGTTTAATCTTGCCTGGGGCTGCAGCCTTGTGTTTGACCCTCCTTTCATGTCAAAGGAACATTTAGCCCAAATCATAACCCAGCCCATCGTTAGAAGAGCTTCCAAAAATATATTTGAGCCCACTTATGGAAATTAAGCAGAGCAACAAAATTATTAATAATTGCTAGAAAAAAGGCAGGAACTAGTGGAGATTAAAAGAAGATGATGTATTAGACTGGAAAGAGCTAGTCTCCAGAAATTATCCTCATTTTTTTTTAAGTTGAAATGGGTGAAAGTATTTTACAAAAGTTGTTTTTAATGAGACATTTTCTCTACATCATATCAGGCCAGAACTGTGAACTTTTTTTAATGGAATTACTTGACAAACTGATCAGTGCCATATCACTGCCTCCAGACACAGTTCTTTTAATGATGTCCAAACTACTTAACTATTAAAATGAAATTGTGAGCCAGCACAGTAGGAAGTAGATTGAGCAAGCTGAAGATCAAAGAAGATACCATCACAGTGGCCTTTGTGTGCTCACTGTAGGTTTGCTCTGACTGAAGGGTAAAGTAGCAGTGAATTGAATTTTATTGGGTTGGTTCTACACCAGAGCATTGAAAAGCAACATAAAAGAAGGGTCAAATAAAAATAGTACGAGCCTAACTACCCTGGGCTAGATTAAAACTGATTCTATAACGCCCTGAGCTGTTTTATAGCTTCCTGTAAATTGTGCCGGGGTGCCTGTGAGCACAAACCTCTGCAATTTATCCACTGGATTGTTTTGTACGTGTATTTTATACACACGCTTTACTCACAGGTTGGGTGTGATCACAGAATCACAGAATGGTTTGGGTTGGAAAGGACCTTAAAAATCATCCTTTCCCACCCTCCTGCCATGGGCAGGGACATCTTCCACTAGTCCAGGTTGCTCAGAGCTCAATCCAACCTAGATTTAAACACTTCAAGGGATGGGGCAGCCAAAATTTCTCCTGGCAACCTGTGCCAGAGCCTCGCCACCCTCCTAACCAAGAATTTTTTCCTGCTCTCTAATATAACCCTACTCTCAGTTTTAAGCTGTTGCCCTTTGTCCTGTCACTCCAAGCTCTTGTACAAAGTCCCTCTCCATCTTTCCTGTGGGCTCCCTTCCTGTATAAAACACTAAAAGAAAAAATAAAATTGTCTTTCCATCCTATTCCTGCTGGTTGCCTCATTTCTGCTAGGTCCCTACTGGAGCTGATGTTCAGGGAAAAGCACTACTGACCAACTCCACTCCAACTGGGGAATGTCCTGGTCCTGCCCCCAGCTGGGTCAGGAATGGACAAAAAGTTGTTTTTTTCTGGATTTTCCTTTTAGGTCTCCACCAGGGTCCACACACCCACACTTGAAGAGTTTCAACTCAGGAAGATTGAATCTTATGAAATGCACAGTTGTACCTCCACAGCCTTCGTTTAGAGCAAGTCAAGTGCAAAATCTAATCCAAAGGACGACACCACAAGAAACCACAACTCTTCATTAACAAAGAGCCAGACTTGAAGGATCTTGTACTTGCACATCCCAAACCAACACCAAAACCACCTATTTTTTGTCACAGGTTTTTTGCTCTATTGCTTCCTTTGAACTTGCACTATTTAGGACTATTTTCAGCTGCTTTTAGACTCTTTTTATAACAATCCCAATTGAAACAGACTGAAGGAGAGGCCCTTAAATTTGCAAGACAAACGGGATTTATTATTTACCTTTGCACTTTATTCCACAACTGCCCCTTCTACAGAAGAAGTACAGGCATGCAGGCAACGCAGAGCTTGCTCTGCAACTTTATAATTTATTGAGATGCAACATAAATAAATTTTAAATATTAGGAAGAAGATACAGGTGCTCGGGGAGAAGTTACTTGTATTTTATGGGATTCATTTCCTGCACAGTATGTGTAGAGAATTAGCCACAAAACTTTCTGTTATTACCCAGAGAAGTTGCCTGTTTAATTCTCCTTGTGTTGTTAAGAAGATTTACCTCTCTCTGCTGTTTTAATATTTAAAATATCAGAGTTTGGGGTGGGAAAGAGGGAAGGGAGGGGAGCCTTGGGGTGGGTTTGGGTGAGGTACATTAGGATGTTTGGGGGCTGTATCCAGCACGGATGTTCCAAGGATTATGAGGGTCCAATGATCCCTGCAAGGCTCCCACCTTAGTTTAGTGTGGTCACTTCAGCCCAGATACACTCCTACTACGAGTATTTTTCCTAAATTCCATGGAAAATCCTGATTCTGAATTTTTTAGGTCTTATTAGAAGTGAGAATAATCCTCTGACACATCAAAACTCCAACCACTGCCACAAGAAGAACTTGCCACAAATTAGATAAATTCATATAAGGCTTAATAGGTAAAGAGAAACTCCTAATATGGGAACTATTAGTTTTCCCTGAAAGAAGAAAACAGCAAAATTGATCCCAGAAATAGAACAGTCACAGAACAAAACCTGCCCAGGAGCTCTCTCCTTGTGTGACTTTCTCAATAATTTTTTTTTTTTTTTTTTTTTTTAAACACGGGGCTAATTTTGGTATTTAACTTCTCACAAACCGAGGGGAACAGCTCATTTTGGAGCCCTGAGTGAATCACTTGGTCAGATCTGCAGTAACAACTCTGATCTGAGACGATACAACTTCTGCATCAAGGAACCCTGGGATCTCTGGGGAAGGAACAGAGCCCCGAGGCACACACAGCATCACTAAAGTTTCTGTGTTTTCCTCCACTTCATGACTAAAAATGGAGATTTTTCATTTAGAAATTAAATTAAAAAAAAAAATTAAAAAAAAGCCCACACTTTTTTCCTCACACAAGTTTTGCAGACCTTAACTCACATCATGAATTAAAATTGTTTCATTAACAAAGACTAATTTAACAGCAGGTCGTGTGGCCTTGTGGGCTAAATTCTAGGTTTCAGCATCGCAATAAGAAATCAGGGAGCAGATTTGGGTGTGATCCTCTAAAGAGGATCAAAAAGTCTGCAACTTTGAACTGGGAGAACTGAAAAAGCATGAGTGAAAAGTCCATTTTTATACGTTAAACACAATCAAAACACTTCAGGAACACTGTCAAAATTCATTTTGCTCTCTATATATTAAGTATATATAAATAAGGTTAAAAGTCTGTCCTGACCTCTGTCTTTTCCCTTCTCCCTCAGTTATTCCACACACCTGATTCCCTGCTTATATGATATCTTGGCTGAACAACTAAAAAGGAAAGAGGCATCAAGCAACTTTCAAACTCAGGGGCATGCAAGGTTCTAAAATCTGGTCAGGAATTCAAACTACAGGGCTCAGGCTTCCAGTGGCAGGTGAATTCTCCCACTGTAATTTGCTTTCTCAACATTGCACCTTCTTGCTGCTGTTCCCTGTTGTAAATGAATCCCTATAACCAAAGATAACTGTGGACAGACACGTGCAGATGTGTCCTTGAGATCAGATTCCCTTCTTGACTAGCACTGGATTTCACCTGTTAATAATCCAGCAATTCCACTTTCAGTTCCACACTCCTCTGAAGTTCCATTTTCTGTTTTTCCCTAACTCTATAATATCATATACACACTATATATTTTCTTTCAAACTTCTTATCTTACTTTCCCCCACCATTTTTGATCCAGATTTTTTTATTTTTATGGCAATATAAGAAGAAAAAAAAAAAAAACTAAAAATAAGACTATGTTGAATTTAGGTTGACTTTTCATTTGCTTTTTTGTATTTGAGTATAAAAATGAACAGTGGCGTTTCTCTGGTTTAAATTAATTGTGGTGGCCCTGTCACATAATCCAGATCTTGTCTGTAGTTCAAAATGGAGAAAGAAGGAAACAAAATCTGAGATTAAAGCAGAAAAAAAAGCAGTTTTCCACTCCCAAAACTATTCTCTGTGACTTCTCCATCGTGCAGACAATGGGCTTTTTGATGAGATATGGAGTTTTGTAGCTTGTGAAGTATTAAAGAATACTATTACAGCTCAAGAGATCTTAATAGGCATCATGATAAGGTAAATAAAACATTATTTGCACTGATAATAAGATTTTAAGTACTATGAGAAGTCTGGTCATTTGCCAATGGTAAAAAGTGCCCCTACCCACCCCTCCGATGGTATTTCAGTCTTCATGGTGAAAGTAAACTGAGACTTCCCTGAACTGAAAAATAACCCAGACCTCACATTGTTCAAATTTCATTTATCTAAACATGCTCACTGCAGAATTATTTTCTCCTTGGAGGGGTCCTCACCTCCACCCAGCTGGAGAACACACCTCTCATTCCTCCCCCACCGACAAACACGAAGCATCTCCCCTTCCCTTCCCAAGTCTTTCCTTGCATTCATTAACTCAAAGACAACATTTGCCACAATGCCTAATTTCATAAAAACTGAGCCATGTTTTTCCTCCAGACTACGCCAGGTTAAAGGAGATTTTATGTTCCCATTTTCTCCCACTGATTTCAGAAATAAATTCTTTTGCTGGGCTCCACATCTTGACTTGGTCTCTACTACAACTTCCCAGGTGTCTTCCAAGAGTGAAAGACTTGGACCTGAATTATTCAGGCAACCTTAAGAAACCTTTTGTGTGAGGATGAGGTGAAGATCACCATGCAAAGTCCAAGGGAGAAGCGTTTTCCTTGTGGGCGTTTTCAAAAGATCCACCGTGCATATTAAAAACAAACAAACAAACAAACAAACAAATCACAACCTTTCAAATAAAGCAGAGCTTTCAAGAAATAAACTGAATAATACGAATGATGAGAGCAATACTTTCTTTCTTGCAGTCAGATCCCTTTTTTTTTTCCTTTAGATTGAGTAAACCCAAATTTACCTCATTTTTCCAAAGCCACCCCTCACCAGAAGACTCACCCAGGACACCAAGACATCTCCCTGCAGAGAAGAGCCATCTGTGTGTTTGGAGGGCAGCAAGGACACCAAAAAAAGCGGAGAGAAGTGAATTTGCAAAAGGCTGTCTGAGCCTGGATTTTCAATTACCAAAACCACCTGAAGGAACAATGTTAATGGCTTACATTAAATAATACAAAGAGTGGCTAAAGGCTCCTTTGCCTCGTGAAACTTCTCAATCCCTCTTTTAAGGAGAAAAACATGGGAAAACTTCCTCCCACCTATATATCAGCTGCAATTCAAGTGCCCACAATTCCCTGCATGGCTGAAATACCTTCATCAGCCTCACCTCTAAGAGCATTTTCCTCCATCCTCAGCAGCTGAGCCAAAGAGCAACAACCTGTCCATCCTAAACTTCAGGGCAGGAGTTTTGTCCTCTCATTTCCTGACATTTGTTTGGTTGGTTTTGGTGGTTTTTTTGTTTTTGTGGTATTGCTCAATATCCAAAACTTTAGAGTCCAGCTCCCCAAAACCAAGGTTTTAATCCTTCAGCCTCTCTGTAGGACACACACACTGCACGTGGCCACATCTAATTGTTTCAAGGATAAAGATTGTTGAAGGCACCTGACACTAAATTATTCATCCCCCCCCCTATTATTTATTCATCAGCTCCTGAGTTATCCTGCTTTACCCAAGTACCTGGTTTTCTGTTGCTCACAGGGCAAAAAAAAAATAAAAAATAAAAAAATCGTGCCATTTTCTTGAGTTTTAATTGAGATTTGGTGACTCTTTGCGAGCAGCTGATTGTGCAGCGCCAATACCCCCCAGTGCCACGTGGTGCCAAGTTGAATTTCAGTGTCATTTCTTCGTGCAGGTACTGGAAGGGAAACACGTGCTCTCAGGTCCTGCACTTGATTTTTCATTGACCTGGCCAAGCTCTGAATTTCTGGGGTTCTGGGGGGGCCTTTCTGAGGGCCACAGGTTGTACTTGGTGCTGCACAGGAGGGATGTGATCTCGGCTGATTTTGATGTTTGGGCGTGTGAGGGACATATCTCACCTACCAAAGTGCCGATAATTAAAAACCCGGAGGGTGAAAAGTCTCTTTGATCTGGAAGTGAAGCAGAAGTTACTGTGAAAAGGAAATACTGGCTGTCTTTTATATCTCATGGCTTTAATATTTTCTCCCAGGCACAAACAGCCAGGTGAAAGAGCAGGAACGTTGTGTTTGGCACTGCACAAAGCTGGGAAGGACCAAAATTCACAGGTTTTGTGAGTCTCACGTTCTGGAATAAAAGTGTATTTTTTTTTTTACTACAGTGTTTTATGACATTTTTTTTCTACTTTGTGATTACACACTGCTATTGATATTTAAAACATTGGCTCTCCATGAAGGGAAATATTTCTGACCAGAACTGCATCACTGTGTTTCCAGATGAATAAATAATGTGTAAATGGCAATCACATATTTACATGTGTTTGACGTGGAAGCACAGAAGACAATTCCTAAATTTCCTCAATGCCAAAATTTCCCCTTCCCACAGAAATGTTGATATTTTCATTATGAACACAGAATCATTGGTAGAATCATTTGGGTTGAAAAAAAGTCCTCTAAGACCATCAAATCCAACCTTTCCACCACTGAGCTCTGTCCCCAAGTGCCACATCCACATGGTTTTTAAATCCCTCCAGGGATGGGGACTCCACCACTGCCCTGGACATCCTTTCCAATGTTTGACAATCCTTTCAGTAAAGAATTTTTTTTCCCTTATATTCAATCCAAACCTCCCCTAAACACATTTGGGACAGCAATGTCAAAGCTGAGACTTAATTTAGGGAAATTTAGGTTGGACACCTTCCTGCAAAGAAGACACCAACACTCCAAAATATATTGAAGAGGAAAATTAAACTGCAATAAAAGTGATCCTCCTTCCCAGTTTTTGCAGACACCACACTGACAAAATCCTTGCTTACTAGGGTGGGCTTTTGCACCATATGACTGCACAGAGACATTCCCAGCATCAAAGAAAAAGGTCTGCAAGGCTTAACTGGGCAATTCAGACATTCCTCTTGCAGTTAAAAGTTGGCTTGTGACGAAGGCTCCAGTCTGGGAACAATCTTTGCCCACTTGAAGGGGGAAAAACCCCAAATTTTACTCCTAGGCACTGTTGTTATGGTGGTATAACTTGCATTTTATCGGTTTCAGCTGTTTTCTTTTTTTTTTTCCTGGCCTGTACATAAAAATCTCTTTTTAAAGTGAAGTCCTTCAAGGCTTCCTAACCAAATTTTGCTATCAGTTACACATGCAGCCCTATTAACGCTAATGAGGTGGCTGAATTGAAGCAAGGGGGGAATTTGATCTTTCCCCTATTATATTTTAGGTTGTCGAGGTATTTGCCTGTTTTAACTTAAAACCTTTCCAATTTCTTCTCTGTAATGAGGAAATCTTATAAAACCCTATCACCAAATGCCAAAGGTAGAACAACACCAGGCCAGAACTGCATCTTCTCACTCAAAATGACTAAAAATGACCACTGGGTGTTTCCTGGAGAGAGAACCCAAAGCCTTGAAATGAGCTGCTGTAAAAGTTTTGCCTAGAGAGAAAAAAATCCTGACCTGCCTCTCTCTCCTGGCTTGTGCTCTCAACCATGAGCTTTCCATTCTTTCCAGGCTCCTTAAAAACAGGTTCTTACAATCAAATGTCTGAATGACAGCCCAATTTTGCAGCTCCAAAGAGGCGTGTGCAGGGTGTGCACAAGAGTTCCCATTAGCACCCAATTATCAGATATATTTACAAGCCATTTGCTTTGTTCAGGTTTCAATTCATTCTGCAGTGGCTCCTTTTTGGATCATCTCACATTATACCCCAACTCCAATAATTTTTAATTTAATAAAAATTAAGACTTAATTAGAATTATTTTGAAGCTCAGATTGCAACAAGACCCTTTCTCTTTACTCTTTCTGCCTCTCTCTGCCCTTCTCTCTCTTACATGTTGCCAAAAAAAAACATTAAAACTAAAAAACCCCAAGTGTTTAGACCTGAAGATCCATGAACAGTTTTAACTTTGTGCCCTGACGCTTGTAACGATGCAGGATTTATTTCTCTGACCACTTTTTTCACAGGCCTTTTCCTTATTCAGTTCACAACAAACACTTCTTCTGTGTATTAATATCAGAGAAAAAATAAATAAAAATAATCACAGCTGTAATTGTATAATCCACATAATTGTACAAACAAAATTGTGTAAAAATATGTTCAGTTGTACATAAATATATGGAATTGTATATAAATTTAGGTATTATCTCTGATATCTGTCAGTCTCAGTGAACACACCGGGCATTATACAAGGGATGCAGAAAGAAAATGCATCTTCTCCATCATGGAGTTACCTAAACCAAACTATTCCCAGTAGGCTGTCGTTTCTGTGTCCTAAATTTTCTGGAGCAGAGTTCCTTCCCAGCTGCATCTCCCCCCTTGCAGTGCAGGGATGTGAGCTCCAAACGGGGTGACTGCAGTGTCAGGATCTGTGTCTTACCTGGAGCACAGCGTGGGGAGCTGAGCTTTGATGGCATTCCCATGCTGCAGCTCCTAATCTATTAGCAGGGAAATCACTCTCCCCACCAGGGGGTTGTGACAATTAACTAACATTCCTTTTCCAGATATGCTCTGCTGAAGAGCGAATGAAACGAAATTGGGAACGACGTCTTCGGAGCACCGGGTTTGAAGAGCGCGAGAGACTCGAGGCACTCAGATGTGGGGTGATCTGTCACAGAATCATGGAATATCCTCAGCTGGAAGGGACCCACAGGGATCATCAAACTCCTGGCCTCACACAGGACAACCTCAAGAATCCCACTGTGTCCCTGGGAGCCTTTTCCCAATGCTTCCTGAACTCAGCTGAAGAGCTCTGTGCACGAATCCAAGGGAAGATACTCCACCATTGTCTGATTCCAGCCTGTGTCATAAAACAGCAGCAGCAAATGTAAAAAATCTTCTTAAAACTCGTCAGGTTGGAAGTATTGGACTTTGCAGCCTTAACGTTTTCAACCTAATTTTTGGGTTAATAAACTAGATTAGCAGTGCATAACTTTTTCCACAAGAAGCAGCATATTTATATATGGTTTCCTCCTCTGTCCATGCTGGATTTCTCACTTTGTCACAGCTGGACTGACAATGCAGCTTTTTCAGTAATCATATGAGTTAATCCCATTTCTTTCATTACATTTATAAGGAATTAATAAAATTATGACCCTTATTCTCATTGGCTAAAATGGCCCAACAATTTTAGAAGTCATCAGGGAAGAACTACACAGTTCTTTAGAACTAAACAGTTATATACTTCTGGTTCCCTTAGGAATGGATTTACAGATCCTGGCTGTGTGGCATCAGAGCTGCTTGGCATGTTCCATGTTCTCATTTCTCCTACCATTTCATCCCCTTTCTCCTGTCACAGCCCATCATTCATGTATTTGTTTATTATATTCCCAACTATCTCATTATGAACTCACCAGGCCTGAACACTTGTCCTTCCAAGGCTGTTGGGATGATGTGTCAAGAGGTCAACAGGACCAGTTCCTCGTGATCTTCCTCAGTCTATGAGAAGATTCTCTTTATAAACCTTTTTTCCCAGCAAGCCTGGACACCTCAGAAGGTCAGGAAACAGGGTACAAAGACATGAAGGTCTGGAGGTCTCTCTGATGGGGGAGATTTTGTGAGTCTTCTGCAAAGTGGAGAAGAATATAGGAAGTTTTAAGGTAGGTTAAGTGGTCAGTGAACACCCCACCATGCTAAAAATAAGCAAAAGAATTTTTGAGATAGAAGAAGCTGGAAGGGCTGGTGGGAACTGAAATCCTCTGGAAACAGGGAGGGAGGTGGATAAATATTTAAATGGTCTTTGCATCCAAAATTACTGCAGGTCAGGGTAAAAAGGAAAACAAAAAAGACTATTAAAATTACCCTTAATTCAAAGAGTGATATGAGGAACCACGTTTGTGTGAGAGTTTTCAGTTAGGAAAGGCAAGGACCACAAATATGAAATTACTGCACGAAACCAGAGATTTTGGGACTTTACATAAACACAGAAACAAAATTCAGAGCAAAAGGTTTAAAAGAATAAGTGGAGAGATTATGATTAGGGAAGATTTGTTGGCTCATTTGAGGGCCTTACAAACAGGACCCCAACTCCTCATCTGAACTCAAGTCATGTCCACAGTCTGAATAAAATATCCAAAAGTGAGTAGGAAATTGAATCCCTTCAATGGGGAATCACATTTCTTCAATTCTCGATTCTCTAATTCACAATTCTTTAATTAATTGACAATTCTTTGATTAACCCTCCACAAAACAATTGGAAACTATCACCTGAATGAAGCCACTCTGACCTGAACAATGGATAAGAAGGGACAGGCGTGTCCTGAAATCACGGACCTACCATGGATCAGAAATGCTGCAGAGGAAGAAAATATGAGAATATTTGGCCTAAGAAGCTCGAATTCTACAAGAAAAAAAAACAGCAAAATTGGCCTGCCTGTGCCATGGATGTTAGAAAGGGGATGCATTGCCTAATACTGCAAAAAATTGGGAAAGCATTCTGGATAAAGAGGATAAAGCCGCATTTTTCTTTTAAAAGGATTCTTCACATTCCGCTTCCAAATGGGAAAGTGGTGCAGAGGAAAAGCTAAATTGGGTCAGGGAGCTGGCACATCACCCAGCTGCCTGCTCCTGCCATCTGAGCAAGGTACTGTCCTCCAGCCTGGCTTCCTGCAGGAACAGAGAGCAAATTTTAACACCTCCAGAGTTCAGAAGTTGTGTCGGAGACCGAGCTTTGAGAGGATATGACAGCCAGACTAAATGATTCATAAATGGCAGGCATGGATGCCACTGCCTTAGAACTCTATGGTCAAACCTGCATAATTTATGCATCTTGAGGATGCTAAACCTGCGTTTCTATAGGTGCCAAAATAAGAAGGAAACTTGGCTTCGCTCTACGGGCATAAACACTGTCATGTCTTAATTTCTTGGAGAGAAACATGATAAGCCACGGTACTGCCACCAGCAAAAGGAGTTTGTCAAACAGGCTCCACAGCAACTTTATTTTTCAGTTTTTCAAGAGGTGAGCTCCCCCTAAACCTGGGGAAAAAGTTGATGTTTGCAAGCACTCTCCCTAAAGCCCTGGGGAAAAGCAAATGAGGGGAAGTTCAGAGTTGGATTCTGCACATATCTGTGTGTGTGTATATATATATATGTCATGGATATAAACACAGCCAAAATTAATTTACTCAGTGGTAAAAGAAGCTCAGGCTTTGCTATATTTTGCTATAAAAGTTAAAAAAACTTCCTGGTTACTCCTATTTCCCCGGAGAAAATAAGGGGAATGCCTTCTGTGCATCAGTCAGGTGGTGGACAGTGACTTCCTGAGCCTGGAAAAGTTATTAAGGTTGATCATCGAGTCCAACCATCCCCCAGCACTGCCAAGACCACCACTAACCCATGTCCCCAAGTGCCACATCCACAGGGCTTTGAAATCCCTCCAGGAATGGTGAAATCACCCCTTCCCTGAGCAGCCTGGGCCAGGTTTGGACTAGAAAACAGCGTCAAAAGAGTAAAAATATACTTTAAAAGTGAATTTGGACCCCTCTGACCAATATTGAGTCAGAAGCCCACGTGTTTCCCTGCTGCTGAGAGTTGTCTGTCGCTGGAAATTCACATTTTTAAGGGCAGAATTTATTGCACCATCCGATTCTCATCACATTTACATTCATTTCAGCAAATCCAGGATTGGCCACAGCCTCCTTACCTATTTGATGATTTACCAGAATCTGCTTTAGTCTGAGACCTAATTCTTCCATTACGTGTCTCACCCGTCCTTCTGGCAGCAGAATTTACATCTCAAACCCGAATAATTTTGCATATTTTCCGTTTTAGCATTCTGACATCTTAAAAAAAAAAAAAAAAAAAAGAAAAAGAAAAAAAGAAAAAGCCTTAATTCTGTGGAGAAAATTATTGGAAACAAGTCCTGGAAGTTATTAATGCTCTTTTTAGGCAAAGTTTTCTGTATAGTTTTGGTATTTCTCCCCTCTCAGCTCTGTGAGGTGATCCATTAGAGTGTCGTGGAGCACATGAAATTCAAAGTAAGACCAACATGGTGAGGTTTGTAAGAACATTTAACACATGACATGTAACTGGAGTGTTTTCCCAAGGGAATGGTGCAACTTCTGTTTACTCTTGGACTTTCTTCCCCAGACAAGTCCCTGATCTTTCTGTGTTCAAAGAACGTGGCTTTTACTGCTCAATTCATTTGCTGGACTGAAACAAGCCAAAAAGCTTTAAAAGTAAAATAAAAAGTAAATTTTAAAGCAAAATAATTTTTTTTTTTATAAAAATAAGGATTTTGAAGCAAACCTTTAGGCTCTGACTTTCTATCCTTATATCCCAAAAGGAAAGTCTTTATTTAAAATTAACTCTGAGCACATAAATACTGCTGTTTCTCTAAACCTCCAGTGAGGTCTTGTTTATTCCTTGTTAATGCTGAGATGAACCCACTGGAAGCACTTAACCAGCAACAGCAACCAACTTCTGGGATGCTCAAGCAGAAACAAAACACTGAGGTTGTCAGTATACACAAGACAGCGAATTTTCCACATTCTTGAAGGTGTTGGGTTTTGAATCACTTTAAAATAAAGCCCACTTCTTCTTCCAGAAAAAAAAAAAAAAAAAAAAAAAAGGAAAAATTAAACCACAATCTTTATTTAAACTTACCCTGTGTTTTGTTGGAATTTGGATATTAATATTATATATATAAAACATGTAGAAATTAAGTAGATTTAAAAGTAAATAAATCCATCTCATGCTTTTTTCTTCTCAGTAAGAAACAGTCACTGTGTATACACAGAGGTGGGCAAAACAAAATAAACTAGAAATGTATGTAGTACAAGAAATCAAATTCATGCTGGTGTGCTGTTTGTTCATATCCAGCACCAGAAAATTCCTGGAAAGATTCCATAATATTTAAGCACAGGAATCAGCTTCTGGTGGGGTCTTGACATAGCTGAGTTTCCCTCGGTCCAGCCAGAGCCATCCTTTCCAAAAAGATAGGAATTGTTCAGCCTGGAGGAGAGAAGGATCCAGGGAGACCTGAGAGCCCCTTGCAGGGCCTAAAGGGGCTCCAGGAGAGCTGGAGAGGGGCTGGGGACAAGGCCTGGAGGGACAGGACACAGGGAATGGCTTCCCACTGACACAGGGCAGGGAGAGATGGGATTTTAGGAAGGAATTCCTGGTTGGGAGGGTGGGCAGGCCCTGGCACAGGTTGGGCAAAGAAGCTGTGGCTGCCCCTGGATCCCTGGAAGTGTCCAAGGCCAGGCTGGACAGGGCTTGGAGCAACCTGGGCTAGTGGAAGGTGTCCCTGCCCATGGCAGGGGATGGAATTGGATGATCCTTCACACCCCTTCCAACCCAAACCACTCTAGGATTCTCCCCTCTTCATACCCTTGAGCTGGTCCAGAGGGAAGGGCACCAAAACAGCAGGGAAAAACCCATCCTGGCAGGGTGATACCTGCATCTCCCACATCCCTGGAATGTGTGATTTGCATATGGACATGATGTCCCTGGATGAAATAAGACCTGCAGCTGGGCTGCCCCTGGCAGGGAGGAAAGAAGGAGAAACCCATTTCCCACAGCCTCCTCCACCTTCTCTGAGCGCCAGGCTCTCACAGACCTCGTCAGTGAGAAGGAAAGGGAAAAAAAAAGAGGAAAAGGGGGAAAAAAAATGCCTTTCTCAATGCTGGGATTTCCTCCTGATGAAAATTTTCCCCCACTGCCCTTGAGCGTAAGAGAAAGTATTTGCTGCCAGCAACCCAACATCCTTGGGGTGTGAGGTAAATGTGCACTGAAATCCCAAAAAATCCCCCTGAGAGGCTTTGGGAAAAAAACTGTGGGACCTTTGGAGGGCGCAGCAAAGCCTCTTTACCGGGGCTGTGCTGCTTTGTGGGGTGCAGGAGACAAGGACTAAAGTTTTACACTCTCCAACGTGGAGCCCGTAGGAAGATCCCTCTGACTGTCCCCACACAATGCCTCCTGCTTTTTTCTAATCCTTTTATTCCCGCTGCAGCCAGCTCTGAAATTCCCTCAACTTTTTCGGGTTTTATAATGGTAATCAGTGATTTTAGAGGAAATAAATCTGTCCCGGAGCCCAGAGCCCTGTATAAAGCATCCCCAGGAATAAGTCAGGGAGAGCATCAGCAGTGAAGTGCTACATTTCATGTGCTGCCACAGAAATGCTTTCTGGCTGAGGTCTAATATTAATCTATTTTGTCCCTGACATCCAGTAAAACTACAGTGTAGCAAATGCTTTTAAAACATACATATTCAATAGCAGATGCAATAAAGTATTCGGAACTGTTGGGGTGAAGAAGGTTCACACACACACACACACAAATATCTTTGAAACTCCAGTTAATCAAGGTGTCAAAGTAACTAAAGCAGTTTTACAGATTTTATTGAAAATAAATCACTTTATTATATACTGAAATATATATTATTGTTTCCCCGTGGAGTTTTACTGCCTGCTCCCCGGCGTTTCTTTTTTTTTAAACAGAGCATCTCCTGCCCTCTTTAGTCCGGTTTTTATAACTACATTTAGCAAGGAAATTCAGCACTCCAGCAGCTCCTCAGCCTGCCTTCTCCTCCTGCCCTATGCAAATAGCCCATTATTAGCCATTTTCTGGCAGAAGGAGCCGAGAGGAAACAGAAGAGGAAATGATATAATGGCTCCAGAGCCCCCCACGTTTCCTCCCTGCCCAGCTGGTTGGGGGATGACCTTCCAGCTAACTGGGAAGCTGAGAGGTGGCATTGAACCTCCAAAAGATTTACACCTCCGTCCCCTCATTTTTCAGGGCGAAGCTCCCATGCAGGAATACATAAAACTTCCCAGGATTCAGGCCAGGGAAGGGCAAAATGAGTGAAAGGAAACATTTGACTCGATCTAATGGACAGCCTAATAGATATTTATAGACTTCACGGGGAAACTTCGCACTGGAGGGTTTTAACTCCCATTCTTGAGGAATTGCTTTCTTTTTTTTTTTTTTTTTTTTTTAAATATAAGATCTTCCTCAGATCTAAAACAGCCACGGTGTTTTTAGACAATGCATTTCTTTAAAATTAAGTTTTAAATGAAGCTCCTATTCTGTCATTCCTTGGCTAATTATTTTTTCCAGCCATGGTGCACACTTTCTAACACGTTTCAACATAGCACACATTTTTATATTACTGTAAAATAATCACATTTCTATACATTTATTGCATCTACACCAACAGCTTCTCAATTATTTTGTTTTGTTTCAAAAATTCTCCCTGAAGTTAAAAGATGTCTAATACCGTCCATTTTGTACACAAAATAAAAGCTCTCAGCATTTTGAACTGCTTTCTAAACTGATAGAATTCACCTGCAGCACTTCTCTTACATTTTTTTTCACCCCAAAACTGGTTTGAAGTTCTATCTAAAATGGATTTGAAACATTAAAAAATTACAGCTATGCTTGTGCATTTTAGATATTTATATATATTTGTATATTTCTTGTTCTACATTGACAAAATTAATTACATTTTCTGGTCACCAAAGTGATGAGAACTCTCCTGGTTCCCCTGTAGGGCAGCAATGGGGTGACCCAGGTGACTGAAGAGGTTCAACCTGCAGCACCTTCACTCAGGTACTGAATTCAATCACTGCAACTTGGGCACTTCCAGGTTTTATTTCCTGTTTTAACACTGATTTTTACAGGTTTCTTTACCTGTGTAAACCCCAGTGACTTTTAATATGAAGCTCAAACTCTGTGGTATCTATAGCAAAGAATTTTATCCTCACCTCTCAACCTTGAAGCCACAAACATGCCAAAAAAAATACCAATATTCCTTAGAAGAATTATCAGTTTTCCAAAGAAGAATTTCCCTGGGCTTGCTATTCATCAGCAGGAAGTTCCCAGGTAATTCTGAACACAGAAAACCAAAATACACTCTGTTTTTAAGTAACGTGTCCACAGTTTCTTCCCAGCTGATCAGCCCTGACAACCCATCAAACTTAAAGGTTTGTGTCCAGCTACTACGTTGGAATTTAACAGGAAAAAAAAAAAAGTGAGTGTGCCTTCCACGCTTTAAAAACTGCCTGTAATCAAAATCTAATTAGTATTCCATTTTACTAGTGGGAAAACTGAGAGAAATGCACACAGACAGACGTGGTGTTAGATATTAAGCCAAAAGATGTCTCCAGAAACCAGCCATTCATCTTTTTTTTCTTTTTTTTTTTCTTTTTTATCCCTTGCCTTTATCACCAACATCTTGTCTCTTGAAATATAGACATCACTAAATCAAAAACACTTACCTTTTCACATCATTATAGAATTGCTCAGATTAAATAAGAGCTCTGTAAGGCAGCTCAAATCTCAGCTATGTTTTCAAACCACCAGGGAGGGCTAGTTCTTCCTGCTCGCACAATTATCAAATTGTTGCCAAGCTGAGCGTTCCCTGCGCCAATCTCATTATTATTAAGTAGTTTAAATCACCTATGGATCTCATTACCATCACTTGGAAAAAGGTCACGAGGTGCCAGCCGCAATTTACTTAAAATTTATCATTAAAACAGCCCTTTTTTGAGGATGATTTAGGCTGCTTTAGTGCTTTTCTGAGGGTAAAAACCACAACTTTAACGACCTGAGAAGTCGGTTTTGTTTGCTTGTTGCGGGGGGGGGGGGGTTTTATTCCTTGTTTATTTTGGAAGCTCATCATCATCGTCATCATCATCATCGTCATCCTCATCATCAGTCCTTTGTTTTCCTGGTGGAGCTCCTGAGGTTACTGGGTGGTTCACATTGTCAAAAAAGCTGGGTCAAATCACTACAGATGAAGTCCTCGTTGAAAAGTTAATTAGTCACTGAAAATGCATGAGCATTAAGGAGGGAAAAAAAAAAAAAAAGAGAGAGAAAAAAGGCAGTTTTAGCAGGACTTTCTCTTAGCAACTGCTCAGTTCTCATCATTCCATCTTTTAAAGCTATCCATCACTTTTCCAGCCATAATAATAGTCTTAAACAGAAAAAAAAAACAATTTTTCTGTCTGAATAAAAAGAGGAAAAAATTGCCTCTCTCCTTTTTTTTTTTTTCCTTTCAGAAGGGGAAAAAAAAAAAAAAAGCTGCCAGAACTTGTTTATAAATTACAAGTAAACACAAAAGAGAACAATCCTTGCTGGCCGTCTCCCACTCACTTTTAAGTGGATCACTCAGCAACATATTCTGCAGTTGGGTTGATATTTTTAGAGGGAAACATTTTTGCTCAGTAATGTGGAAATAAAATAACTGCAATCACTTCCTTCCTCTGAGAAAATGACACATAAAATTTGATATTTAAAATTCAATTGAGAAAGAAGCTGTAGTTGGTTTATTTATTTATTTATTTATTTTTTTAACCCAAAGCCTTGTAGCTGTGCATCCTATTTTTCTTTTTTTTTTCTGGGCTGTGCAGGCTTAGGCTGCACTTTAGATATGGACTTAATAGAAGATGCTGCAAAAAGTAGCAGCTACAAGTAGTAACAGAGAATTATCAGCCAAATATGCCAGGGCAGAGCATACAAAATGATCAGAACAACCCTTCACAAATTCAGAATATTGCTGTAGATGACTGTACAGTCCTAGATATTTTCATTTCTGTCTCCCATTAATTCCTCTTCCTCCTGGAGTGGTATCAAGTGTGATGTCTTTTTAAAACACCCTATCAATAATTCATTTTTGAAGTCATAAATCCCCTGTATTTCAGCTGTGCAAATCAGTCATAAAAACACAAAACGTATTCCCCTCGACGTTTTCAGTTGTTGCCATTTCTTATGCGTTTAAGGACCATTTTGCACATCTCCAGTTGTTATAAATAAAGGGAAGGTGCCCATTTTCAAGCACTTCCCTGCAGATGTTGCAGCACAGCCTTGCATCAGCCCCTTTTACCTGAAGGCTTGCAAAGTATTAATTCTATTTACGCCCTCCGACGACTCAACACGTTCTGGCCACAGAGAAACGGTTCTGGCTGAACTATAAAACCCACATGAAACGGTGGATTTGTCTTTTTCAGACATAAATCCACCCCAAACGCGAAATGTCGTTGTAGAGACACAAACATTTCGTTACCAACCCCTTTATATTTCAAATCTATTTAGATTTGCTCGCACAACTCTACGCCACAGCTCGTAAATGTGGGGCTGCTGGTACAAACAGCCACAAATATACAATACACACCCCCTATTTATATATTTATGTTAATATTTGTAAGAGGAATCGTATCTTTACATCTTCCAAAGGCGTCCTTTGTAGCTCTCCTGCCTTTTTAAATTCAGCTGTTCTCGAGCACACGGTTTTTTGTCTTTGAAACCCGTCAGGATAATGCGTTATTGAAGTACCGTACTGAGACTGTACATAAAATCAGGCACGTTCAACAAATTTCCATTTTGCTTAGTTCTTTCCTCCGTAATTATTCCTCTCTTTTCTCTCAGCCCCGTCCCCAAGAGCTGGCTGGTTACACCGCTAAAAATTAACTTCGCGCTACAGGTTGTGCCTCCGAAGGGCTTGCCTTTGGGAGAAACCAAAGGCAGAGGGAAAAAAAAAAACACAACAAGGAAAATAAATCCATTTTTCTAGTGTTTGTATGAACAATACAGAAACCAGGTTGCAAAATTAAGCAGTGGACAGGTGAAGATTTGAAAGGGGGGAAAGAAAAAAAAAAAAGTTTCTTATTTGACCAGAAACATTTGGTTCGTTTCTTGATATACAGATTTGGAAAGCTGCTGAGGACCACGAGTTCAAACCTGTCTTAAAACTTCTGGCATAAATTGGTGTGGTTTGGTCCAAGAAAGAGTTAAGTCTAACGAGCAGGAAAAAAAAAAAAGGAATTAACTAAAGTAAGGCCCTTGTGATACAATGACACTTGCTCTATGCTCTTACAGAGAAAAACACGATGATAAAACACCACAAAGAGGAGTGTTATGAATTTTATTAATGACTAGAAGACAGTGTGCAAAACATCAAAGGTCTGTGGAAAAGATTAATGACCCCGTGTGAGACTGTTTAATTACCTCCAGCTAATTAGATTCTTGACCAAATTTTTAATATCTGCATTCCTTCTAAAGCCTAATTGAGATTCCACATTATTTATCAATCTTTCAAAAAGCCCTTAGTGTGCTGCTTTTTTTTTTTTTTTTTTTAAAGGGTGTTTCTTTTTTTTTTTTTTTTCTCTTTGCACTTTGACTCCATTTATGGTCAATTATTAAATAAATAGCAAAGTAACTGTTCTCTTCAAACTGTGTATGTGGAACACTTGCTGCTTGTTTATTTTGACTGGGAGACTATCAGCGGCATCTTTTCTCCGTAATGAAGCACTCCGAGTAATAAACTGACTGACTTTGCTGTAAACAAAGTGATAATATTTTTGTTATCTGGGCTGTGCTCAGGAACTCCTCATGTGGGTTCTGGAAATTAGCCTGTGCTATTGTCAGTTAATCCTTATTTCAGTTTACCTTGGTCCAGGCCCAGGGTGTTATCACGCAAAGAGAAGAGTCCTCGAGGTTGGATTGTTTCCCTTCGTTCATGTAGAAGATTTTAATGCTCTAAACCACCACTATTAGATGCTTTTCTATAGGCAATTTGATGTCACAAGGCAAGGGACACGTGGAATAATCACCTATTTTTTTAAAACCCGTTCAGATCTCTCACTATCCCCAGTCAGGGGATAGTGTGTAACTCACACAAAGTCTGAGCTTGGTTTAGGGTTTTCCACAGAACTTTTAATTCGTTTCCACTGAAGTTTATTTCATTTTGGAGTGGAAAATGGAGAGCGAATGGGGAGGAAGTGGGGAAAAGTCAGACATTTAAAGGTCTGGTTTGGGGAACACAAAATTTGCATAAAGTTGGATTAACAAGGTACTTTCCAGTTCAGAGGAAGCAGAGACACTCCTGTCTCTGCCTTTGTTTTATCCCCAAAACAAAGCTCATCTGCTTTGAAAATCTTGTTGTAATTTGTAATATAAATTAGAAAAATAAAGCATGAACATGCAAAACTATATATTTTTCTATATTTTTTTATATATATAATATACACTTCGGGAGAATTCCTTTGTAATTTCATAGATATTTTCTTCAAATTATCCACTATAGTTCAGCTCATAAAATCATATCTCTCTATATATAGAATATACATATAATACATATACAGAAATATGGGATAGCTTTAAAAAAAAAAAAAAAAAAAGAAAAAACCTATATTCCCTATTAAATATCAATATGTTTTATGCTATTTTTATTGTACTCCTACTAAAACACACAGGATTTTTCCTTTACAGACAGGCATTAAAAAACTCAATAACACAGTGATGTTTTTAACTGTAATAAATGGAGAGGGGACAGAGCTTTGAGGGAGGGATCCCATTTTTCATTCTCATCCTCGCAGCCTTACCCAATGGGATACAACCAGCTCTGCATTCCCACAAAAACACATCATTTAATAATATAAAAGTATATGTCAAAACAGCAAACAATGCAAATCAATATAAACATATAATTTGCCAGGGCTTTAAAAGACACACGTAATACATTATGTGCAATTTCTTGAGAGTGACAAAATGTTTGGTTACATATTAAATCACTCACAGGAACATTGCAGGAAAGAACTGCTTTGGGATGGACTAGTCAGAGCTGTTTGATCTTTCCCAGGCAATAAAAAGCTTAAAATCCATGTATCCAGGTATTTGTTCTGTGCTCCAGTGGGTGGAGGAGTCTTCAAACCCATTAAAGACTTTATCCTTGTAGCTATGGATATCAATAATATAATTTATTTTGTATCAATGCAACAGAGATTAGGGTCATGTTTTTATGTCAGTTATGCAGTAAAGAAAGGATCAGAGGGGATAAAAAAGGGCCCTGTTTAACAGAGCACCCACTTTTTGCAAAACTGAGGGTACTTTTGGTGTTTTCCATGGAAAAAAAAAGTGAGATTTCCTGCCTCCCCCTCTGACCACCCTAATTTCTTTCAGCAGGTTCTGCAGGGTCGGTGGTTTCTCTCTCACAAACTGCACCCACCTGCCTGGGAGATCCTCTCTGTGCCTTCCACATCTGATCCACAGCTCCAGCCCCACGACAGGTGACAGATGCCCCAGGGTTTTGGGAAGACCATAATGGATGTTGGTCCTGAAATAACTGATCTGGACAGACAGGCTGGTAATGGGATTAATTCACATGGCAGTTCGGGCTTAATCAAGTGCTGCCTGGATAAGCTCTAAATCGAGCAGTTGAGTCTGGGGTTGGAGTTTTCTTCTTGTCCACGTGGGCACCTGCTGCCCTGCCCACCACCAGGCATCTTCCACCTCCAGAGATTTCCCTCATCCCCTCCTGCCACAGCTCAGGATCCCCAAGGGAAGGTTCACACATCACACCACCTTCTGGCAAACTGAGCAATCCAATACACAATCATAAAATCACAGAATCACGAAGTTTGGAAAAGCCCTCTAAGATCACCAAGTCCAACATTTAACCCACAAGTAACCCACGCCCCCCTAAGCTAAATATCTACACATTCTCTGACGTTCCAATATCCACTTATTCCATTTATTTCCAGCTGTCTGGATGCTGAGGATGCTACAATAGTAATCTAAAAACAAACAAACAGAACCTCAAACCCACAAAGCAAAGAGCAAACCAAATGCTTAAGTCCAGCTTGGCCCAAATACCTGTGCTGAGAAGAAAAACTGGGCAGTTTTACAGCACTCAGAAAACGTAGCACGAGGTTGAGGAGAGGCCTCACAGGCATTCCCTCACTTTAAAAGAGAATTTATTAGCCCTGTCTTGCCCCTGTGGCCTTTGAGAGACTCAATAATGGGCTTGTCTCCTGCATCATGCTGTTCTTCCACCTTGGAAAGATGGGCAGGGACTGTTGGATACCTCCCCTGTGCTGATCCATAACCTGTGTCCCCCTGAGAGGGACAGTCCTGCCCCAGGAGAGCAGAATTTCTGCATTTTCACGAATATTTGTTCCCAGTATTCTCTGCAAATCTTTATTCCATCTCGTACAGGATATTTAAAATAACAGAATGACAGAAGCTGCACAAACATCCTGAAAGGCCAATTTTGTTGTTTGAATTTTTTGTTTAGCTGCGTTTTTTAATAACCTGCTTTGTCCTAATCTGCTGAATTAGTGCTTGCCTTTATACCAATATGTTCTTGCATATCTGGAACTCTTTCATAATTTTACATCTTTCCACACCGAGCCTGCCCAAACCCAAGATCACTTCCAACTTAAAGTGCTCCTAAAAATTTGAAGTGCTCTATTAATTTTAAATTGCTCTACATCATGTCTGCTTAGAATCCCAACTGCTTTTTCGCTCCAAAAATATTAAACTATAAAATGCACATCTGCAACATAACAGCTACCCAGCTTTTTTTTTTTTTTTTTTAATTATTATTTTCAACATCAACTTTCTCTCTTCTTCTTTCAGCTTTGAAAGACAAGAACGCTCTGGGAGAAAAATAACAGGGCGACTCCTCACAGGTTTTATTGTGAGCTTCCCTCTATTGAAAACCTTTTAGGTTTGTCACAGGACTAAATCTATTTTATGTCCACCAATTGGTAGCACATAGTCCAGCCCATTAACCCCCTGACCTCAATAAATTATGATTTCCTAGCAAGAGGGGTGCTGCTGGAAGATTGACACCTCCTCAAACACGCTCTGAGGGTTGATAATACACCCAAGGATTTTTATGAGGCGATTCCTGATCCCAGATTTGTGTCTTGCAGGCAGCTTCTTAGGTTAAAAAGACTGACAAAGTTTCACCTGATGGTGCTCTCACACAGGAAAAAGGAGCATCAAAGAAGTCTCCAGCAGCAGAAACCCCACAGGGAATTTACTTGGATGTGCCAGGAGCTGAGGATTCAGCATCCAATAAAACAAGTTACAATGGGACAATGTAAGGAAAATGATTAACTGGATACAAGGTGTTACCAAAGAAAGAATCACATCCTCGTCCAAGGTGGGAGTCTTGCTTGTGTCAGCAGCTGATGCTGAAACACAGACAGAAGTGTTTGCAAAGCCTTTGGTGCTTTCAGGAGTCTGACTTTATCCTCAGCACAAAGAAGAAATGGCATCGTTTCCAGCTGAGCCCCCATCACATTATCTGTGGAACAACAAAGCCACGGGGCAGCCCCAGCTCAGCCTCCCCAAGGTGGACCTTTGCCAACCAACCCTTTGCTGTGCTGTTCCCCCACTGTGAGGTCACACACACACATCTCTCTGCTTCCCTTTGCTCCCACCAGTTTTCCACGGAGCAATACTCTCACCTGACCCTCAGAGGTCTCTGCAATCCAGTCCTGGTCGTCTCCCACCACCTCCGTCTCCTCTTTGATGTTTTTAAATGGATGTTGTTAAAAGGAGTGAAAGACAAAAATAAACCTGTGTTTACTGACTCAATACAGTGGTGTACTTTGGGGGCCAGGCTGATTTTTAGGACAGATTTTTAAGCTGGAGGCCTCTTGTTTCTCCTACTTTCACTAACAAGTGGATTCAGTGTCATTTTCCTCGTGCCACTGTATCTGAAGTGCTTTATATTCATCCATCAAAGGGTCACTGCTCCTTTAGTGAGTGACCATAAATACACACAAATACAAAATGAAACCCCGTGCTCTGAGTATCCCATGTATCAAGCTCCTTCAGATTCTTACTTTGCCACTCAGATATAAAACCCTCTGAGTGAGGGGATGAAGCAGTGATGACCCTTCCCGGCCACCACGCTTTGTCATGGGACTACCCTGGCAGGTGCTGATTATTTACACGCAGTCGATCTCAACAAGCTGCTCCTGGGATATTTTCCAAGTAACAAACTTGTGCAAAGTTTCTTGACTTTAATTTAAAGTTGGATATCCCCACAAACTCGGCTCTTCAGAGCATTTCTCCAGAACTGGAGCGGCTGGGCTCCTGCTGGGGACACAAACTTGTGGTCCAGAGGGGTAGGTCATCTGTCAGCCAAGATTAGATGGTACATTCCCAGCTAACAGGGGAGTCACTCCCCTCCTTTGACCAAATTCCAGTTTCTCTTCTGAGCTGGTTGGATCTCATATTCTCTGTCCCATTTTCCACAGCCTGGAGCTGAAATAATCCCAGTTGCACCTGCATCCATCTCTGAAGGAGAGCAGGATCAGGTACTGACACAAACAAGACTCCCACCTTAAACAAGGATGTGATGCTTTCTTCGGTAATACCCTTTATCCATTTAAACAATTTCCTTACCTTGTCACAATGTAGCTGATTTTATCGAACGATGAATCCTCTGCTACTTGAGCGTCCATATAAATTCCCTGTGGGTTTTCTGCTCCTGAAGTCTTCTTTGATGCTCTTTTTTCCTGTCTGAGAGCACCATCAGGTGAAACTTTCTCAGTCTTTAACCAGACACACCAATCTAAGGGTAGTTAACTG
This sequence comes from Empidonax traillii, assembly GCF_003031625.1. Classification (NCBI taxonomy): domain Eukaryota; kingdom Metazoa; phylum Chordata; class Aves; order Passeriformes; family Tyrannidae; genus Empidonax; species Empidonax traillii. The sequence goes on from NW_020956088.1 coordinate 228,346, forward strand.
TTTGTTTGCTCAACTTAAACAGTTTCTATGGCAAAGGCACTGATGTCTTTGTCTCAAATGAGATTAGCAATTCACCTTTCACTGGGTCAGAACTTCTCATCAGTGTAGAGGCAGCAGCTTTATCTATGCAATGTAACATCTCACAAAAAAAAAAAAGGAGAGAGATTTTCACGAGGGGATCTAGTGATAGGACAGGGTGGGAGTGGTTTTAAACTGAGAGGGAGTAAATTTAGGTGGGATGTTAGGAAGAAATTCCTTGCTGTGGGTGTGGTGAGGTCCTGGAACAGGTTGCTCCTACCTGTAAATGTGATTGAAATATCCCATATAACTTCTAACTATAACTTACAACCATATGGAATATTTATTCCTCCTTAGTTCTCGAAGAAGTTATGGGAAGTTCTGTTTTGGGGATGTTATGGGAAAGTAATCCTCTGCTGGTAAAAGCAGTGAGATGTTCCCATGAAACCATCTTAGCTCCAAAACCTCCATCACTACTGGAATTTCTCCAGCCTGAAGCTCTGTATCAGGAAGCACTGAACTCACATTTCCCCTTTACCTGACTGCGAGATATTTAAAATAAAAAGTGGCTCCAGCTGCCCTAACAAGCCACCCATCTCTATCCCATCCCCTGGGAAAGCTTCCTACTACTTGAATGTTCTCCTAGTCCGAGTTTCCTGTACAAGCCTTTGGTTCAATAAAATATTTGCTGGATGCCAAACCTGTGGTTATATTGGGTTTTGTTAAGCAGTTTGCTAATAAAGGGCAATGCATGTTCAGCCTTCACAGTAACTCAGATGTGACACAAATAAAACGGCAGATAATTACAATGCCCTTTCCCTCACCTCAAATTTAAACAAAGGTTAAGCTGCCCTTTGGAAAAGTAAATATTTTCTGTAGTCAAATAAGTGCGGACACCTTCAGAAACAAGGATCTAGTGCCAAACTAAACTGAACTGAAAATGGTTACAACAGAATAATTTCAAAATATGAAGGATGCAGAGCTGCTCAGCAGAACAGACATCCTGGCATCAGGGATGGTCCCTTACCTTACAAAATTCCCTGGCTGATCTCCATATGTTTTCCAAGAACTGTTGCTTGAAGTTTCTGTCCGGTCACAGCAGATAGGGGAGAGAAATATTAAAAGTAAGAAAGTCCATAATCTCCTTGCCCCCTTCAGTCTGGTAAACAATTTATATCCAATTTCATACAACAGAATGAATCCACAGGCCTTTAAGCAATTATGAAACACACATTGGGGCTTAAAAAATAAACTCCAGGGAAGGTCTCACGTAGTGGCCAGGAAGTGGCTGGTAGGTTTTATTTAGTTCTCATAGCCCAGGGTTTAGCTGTTGGTGAGATAAGAGCCAGGTGTGTTTTACACATCTAATTTGTTTAGTCTGAGGCTCATTCAAACTGGGCTTTTCAACTACAAGCCTGCAGCAGAGTCTCAAACCTAACTCTGGGATGAAAGGGGGTCAGATGTTTCCGGGGGCTCTAAATGAGAGGGATCACTTTTAGGGGAGGAAATTGGTGATTGTTTCTGGTGTGCCTGGTTTCAGGGCTGGGAGGGTGGTCAGGTATCACTCTGTTGGCTGTGTTAAAGTAGAATTAGAGAATCATTGTCAAAGGTTGGAGCTGATGATCTTAGAGGTGTTTTCCAGCCTTGTTGATTCTGTGATTAAGGTTGGAAAAGAGCTCCAGGACCTTTCCAGCCCAACCTTTGACTGAATACCACCACGCCCACTAAACCATACCATGAAGTGCCACAGCTGCTCATGTTCTGAACACTTCCAGGGGTGGTGATTCCAGCAGATGATCCAGAACACCATCAAAAGCCAGTGTTGTCCAATGCAGCCTCTCACACCAAAGGCAAATCCACATTCAAGTTCAATTCCAAGAGTTTAGGGCCAAATAACTCTGGGCTCTTTGCTGGCCTGCCCAGTGAATGGATGAGAAATACCCATGAGATTAATATTCTGACCTTCAATCTCCTCTGACAGTAAGAGAATTGCAAGATAGTTTGGTCAAGAATCACTTTATACACGAAAACAAAAGGGTTGTTTGTGGCAGTAACATCCTTAATGCTCCAAGACAGGCACTCCAGAAGAAAAGAGATATAATATCCATCATTAGTGTTGACTAACCTGATTTTCAGGCTCTGATTGAGTCTCCCGCCCATATTGGTGTAAGTAACATTCAACTTAAACTGTACTTTCCTTCTGACAAATATTAATCATGCCCTTCTCTGTCTGATCTGCTAAAAAAGAGAGTCAATGAATTTACACCCTGTTACTTATTCATGAACAAGTTGTGCCCCTGAATTTTAACGTGCCATGCCTTAAACTATTAGCTGTATATCTGCTTTATGGGATGTTCCCACATAAGCTGGCAGTCCATCAATTTAGTGTCCATACATTTCTTTGAAAGCTATATTATAATTAGAGCTTAGGTTGATACTACTCCGTAACCATAAAACAGACGTAAAATAATTATAACTCATTTAGTGAAATTAGAAAAAGAGCAATTATTAGACTCCCATTGTGAGGCTTTGCTGTGAGGGACAGATAATCTATCTGCAAGATGTACTTCAAGAACACCATTTTGAAAGAAATAAAGTAGATAAATTACCGTTCTGTTTGGGTTTCAGAAAACTTTGGGCCCATAAATACGAGTTCAACAAACATAAAGGATGTGGGTAAGGGAAGCGAAAGTTCTTCTGCAAGGAGAGAGATTAAAGTATTTAGATGATGCTTTCCTGACTGTGCCTCTCAGGATGTTGTGAAGCTTGATTTGTTGATATTTGTAAGGCATTAAATACCACAGGGCACTGGACAAAGGCCTATAAAAAATCCAGCTAAACGTGAGGATGTGCAAAGTTTGAGCAGGAGGGAGTGGACTCAGCACGGGCAACGTGCATCTCAGCACACTTTGAGGACAGGATTTCGTGGAATCACAGGCTTGTTTGGGTTGGAAGGGACATTAAAGCCCATCTTGTTCCAACCCCTCTTCCACGGGTAGGGACAACTTCCCCCAGACCAGGTTTCTGCAAGCCCTGTCCAACCTGGCCTTGAACTTCCAGGGATTTCTGCTAATTTTAATTAGGTTTTTATGCATCAGAATTTCTCGTGTTCCGAGCTCCTGGTATTCTGAGACGTCCATTTATGTAAGAAGAAATTAATTTTTGCAGGGAACACACCTCCCCGGCTGAAATACAGCTTAGGACTTTATTAAGCATTGAGCAAACAATTTGCCCCATTTTTTTTTCCTTCTTTTTTGGAGACTAAGATAAAAATCTTTCTGAAGAATCAGCAGCTAAAATAATGCCTTTTCCTGATGGACTCTTGTCCAGCTACTGCTCACACAGATAAAAACCCCCCCAAAGCTGCTATTTCCAAGCCTCACAAGGGCATAACCTTCTTTAGACTATAGGGATTTTTTTTTTTTTTGTCCTAAATACAGGATCTTTGCATCTGAATCGTGACTTTCTTCTTAGGTTTTGTGTCCTATGGGTCTTCTTTTTTGCAAACTTTTAGTAACAAAGAATTACATATTAAACTGAGAGTAGGTTCAGATTGGATATTAGGAAGAAATTCGTCCCTGGGAGGATGGGCAGGCTCTGACACAGGTTGGCCAGAGAAGCTGTGGCTGCCCCTGGATCCCTGGAAGTGTCCAAGGTCAGGTTGGACGGGGCTTGAAGCGACCTGGGATAGTGGAAGGTGTCCCTACCCCTGCCCATGGCAGGGAGTGGGACTGGATGATCTTTAAGGTCCTTCCAACACAAATCATCCTATCCTTCTATGATATTGGTCAATCTATGCCTTTCAGAAGGCATTTCGACTTTGTTCACCTCAAAAGAACTCCAGAAAAGCCAAATGTTTCCTCCAGAGTTCCCATGAGAGGAAGAGAGGAATGAAAATGTTCCTCATGGTCTTCAGAGCCCACCCCTACAAGGAGAGAAACCCAAGTCACCCTTTTAGGGTCAGCATATTTATGACCTGTATTTTCAGTCTTTGCAGTCAGGAGAGACAGAAGGAAGTCTCTGCTCTCAGGCTGATTTCAGAAGCTGGAGGTAAAAACATCAAGTGTCACACAATATGGCAAAAAATGCATCAAACTCTATTCAATTCTTTGTGTCTTTAGCATAATTTCTCTGGGATGCTTTGGAACTTTCAAAGAATCCTATAAATTCCTCCCAACTTAATTTATAGCAACGAATCAGAATTAAAATCAATTTATTTTGTATATCACACGCACAAAAAAGGGGGGGGAAAGCACATACAAAGGACTTGTATTTTTTTAAATGTGTGATTCAATGATTTCTACGTTCAAGTCAAAACTTACTGGCTTAGGTTGTAATATATCATCTTTTTTTTTTTGTTAAGTGAACCCTAAGAAAGCCTGATGAGAGAAATTCACCACTCTCAGTATTTATAAAAGTGGCAAGGGTTATGCTGGGGTTGCTCTTTAAGTAGTGGGAATGTGCTGCTGTAACTGTGGAAATGGGGGAACGACCCGACTCCATCCCTAATTTCACTTTCCAAGCGCAGTAAATTCTCCTGTGCTTCCTGTTAAACAACACAAAAGACAAGTTCAGAGACCTGGTCCCTCTGACAGCTGTGAAAGACAGGGAAAAAAAAAAAATGAATGACGTTCTCAGGAGAATATTTTTCTGTCACTTAAGCAGTTTACATATTTCTCTATTTTTCACTCTATTTTTCTTCTTCTGATCACCAGGGATCGTGTGTGAGTTTAGGGTCATTAGGGCTATGTCTGGTGCCAGACAGATTCTGCTACAGTCAGATTTTTATGATGACAGCATGAAATTTTTGGAATGCACTGGTGAGTTGTGGGACTATTGTTAGACTGTCATTAAAAAGGAGGAAAAAAAAAATAAATATATCTTCCCTTTCTTTCACTGCCAGCGAGCCCTTGACTTTAAATTTGCCAAACTGTAGCTGATTTCTTAGAAGGGATGACAAAACCAGCAAGTTTAGGAATTAGCATTCAAAAATACATTGCAACTGATTTTTTTTTTTTTTTCCCCTTTCCATCGGGAGCGAGAGAATATAAATCTTTTTCAGGGTTAAGAGACGGGGAACAATAGTTGGGAAAACACAAAATAAAAAAAAAAAAAAAAGCCACTGAAGGGTTTGACCTTTTTATTTAATTCTTTCTTTCCTTCTGTCTCCTTCCCCTTTCTTTTCGGTGCTTCAATCTGTTCTCCCCATCCTCGGGGAGCGCTGCTCGAACCTGCACTTGTGAATTATAAGCTCTCTGTACTGTAGATAGCAGTTGTTAAGGATCAACTGATTAACCATTTTATAGAAGATTTACAGGACTCATTCCAATTTTTACAACTCCATGTGGTTTTTAAATATCGTAATGCTGGCAACCAATATGTTTTCTGCCTCCCAGCTGCAAAACCAACACCTATCGGCTCGGAGGGGGGGAGGGAACTTATTTGGATACAATTTTCTTATAATCCAAATTTTTCCACTCTGCTAACAGTATCTTCTGGGAATGAATAAAAAAAAAAAAAAAAAAAAAGAGGCCTCAAGATGAGATATTGTTCTTTTTCATCCTCTGAACATTCCTTTAGTGAAATGCTGTGATCCAAAAATTGGGTATCACAGCACACACCAAACAACCTGGGAAGGGACAGATGATGGGATTCGTGGATTCACTTGTTTTGGTGGCTTAGCAAGACCCCTTTAAAATCCTTCATATAGTTATTATCCTGTGTATTTTTAAACGGGAGAATAAAATATGACCTAAAATATGTCAGGCTTTTGTCTTCATGGGCACTTACAACTCCTTTGTTGGACGTGTTCCAAATTCATGCCCTGTGCACCTTTTAGCAACAATATTTTCTTTGGGGGTCACTGTGGACCCCTTTACCCCACAGTAACTCAAAAAGTTGCAGAGGAAAAGCTGCAAATTGCCCTAAATGAAGTGATAAGTAGTTTTAACACCAGTGTGTTGGCTTGGGGTGATGCTCTGGGCACCCCAGTCTTTTGTTTTCTGATGGCCCTAAAAGCAAAGCCTTTCCTTCAGGAAGCTCAGACGTGTTTTCCTGGGCATTTTAGGGATTTAAATTTCTAAGGGGTGGCTCTGAGTTGCAAATTTTAGATCTCTGCTCCTGCTCATTGAAGTCTTTCATCCCCTCATGTTCCTACCTTGGCTTGAGCTGCACAAAGAATTCACCTATTTACAGAAATGAGTGTTAACCACCACCACCATCACTGATAATGTTCTAATATGATCACATTATCACAACGTAACAGCTAATACAATAAGAACCATAATGACTGTAATTATAATTTCAGCTAATGTCATTTAATGTAATATAATAACGCTCTAACAAGTACAACAACAAAAATAACACTTAAGGTCCTGAGAAGGAGCAAACCTGCTGCTTTGGCTAATGTAGAATGTACACTTGACTATTGATTTCACAATAAAATCTGAATGCTATCAAAGAGCACCAATTTACCTCACAGGAACTAACCAGGCAGGACAAATTTAGGTTGGTTTATCCTGATTTTTTTTTTTTTTTGAGCTAAGCTAAATTCACATTTCTCACAGAGCAGAGCCACCGGCGCCCAGTTAAGCCACGCCTGGGGTCTAAATCAGGAAGGCATTTCTACTTGGCTTAACAAAACCTTCTTAATCAGTGCTGGAGCATCTTCATTTCACTTTAAACACAAGTAAAATTAAGGCATCACCAAATACCTTCTTGGATCTGGGATTCTGTGGAACACCACCCCTCCGACTGGATATTCTTTGGAGTTATGAGCACCACGTGTTCCACCTGGTATCTGGAAAAACTCTTTGAAATTTATATTAATTAATAATTTGGCTCCTGACAAAAAGCCTTTACAGAAATAATATCCAATAAACTCTACAAAGTGCTCCCTAGGGAGAGAATGAAGGCTGTACGAGCATTGTATTTCTTAGGAAAGGCTTGGATCTGATACGTGCAGGCACTTGGGATTCCATGCCTCTCACTTGCAGCTTTTCTTTTTTTCCTCTATGCTAAATGAGGAAATTTTCTTCCTGATATCGTATTTTTCCAAGTGGAACTTGGAGGCACCTGCAGGTACCAGTCCAGAGAGCATCACAGAAGAGAGAAGGAATGTCAAATCATACAGAGCTGTAAATGAAAAAGGGCAAAACCACCTAGATATATTATTGATCAATAATGTAGGACTTCTGATAATCTTATAGAACTTCTGTAAAGCCTTTCACTCCAGGTTCCCTTCATTCTTCCTGGGATTCTCTGCAACCTCTAAAACATTCCTGCAGGACTTCTCCCACTGTCTTAAATTTCCCATTACAGGAGCACAGATTGCACAACCAATGCATTCTTAATTCTTTTAGTTGATGATATTGTGATGGTATTTTTCAAAGGAAAGCCCCAGAAGCTGTTTTCTTATGCCACAATTTTTCTTATGCCACAATTGTTCTTATGCCACTTTCTTTTGCAACGAATTCTTTCTATGAGCATTATCACTAATAATCTCTGTCACAACATTTTTTTACTGATATTTTGCTCCTAATATTTTAGGAATTCCACAATATTTAAATTATTTGACTTATGTATTTCTATTTTTAAGAAAGACAACACAAGACTCTCAACTGAAAGAAAAACACAGGAGCTTCGAGATCCAATCCCACGAGCTTTGGATCCAAAGCATCACCAGCTCTGCTGCAGAGCTTTTCACAATGGATTTGGCTGCTTTGAGCCTTCAGCTCCCTTGAGGAACCTACAAGAAAACATCTTGGAAGGTGTAAATCAATTTGACGTGAGCCAGCTGCTACCAGGAGCAGATAAAGCTGCCTGGAGCTTGGGATGGGATGGGATGGAATGGAATCCAATGGAGCTCGATGGCTCCATCACTGCTGACTTACAAAGGATTTGCCACATATTTCCAAAGGAGATATGTGATTACAGGGATCTTGAGATAGGAAGCACTGTCAAATTCTACAGTTATAAAAGTAAAATAAGAATCCAGACTGAGGTTGGGATATCTGTGTACGAACACAGGGAATATTGCACAGGATTGGGCGACTCAAGTGGTGTTTCCACGAAGCATTTCCCAGCACAGTCCTGTTTCTAACAGATAAATCACTCTTGTATTTCCCCTTTTTCCAAACTAATCCATTGTGGTTTGCATAAAACTGGGCTCAGCCTTATGTCTTGCAGTTCCCATATCTCCCACATCAAACTTATATTAATCAGATGTTGGTTTAGACTGTACTTCGATTTTATTCCCACTTTTCCTTGACTTTCTCTGGAAGAACTTGGTCCAATGCATAGGATATCTTACCTTGTAGCTGTTCCCATTGACACCATCTCTTTTTATTGGACTCCTGATGCCCACTGATGTTTTATGCATAATGATGCTCCACTTTAATTGAGCTGTAAGCTTCAGTTTAATTATGAGCCTTCATGATACCTTCAGCACTTTTTCTTCTCTGATTACTGTAACTGGTTTCTCTCTAACCCCTTTAAAATCCTTAATCTATTAAACCACTTGTAGACAAGTCATTTTTAGGAGAAAGTCTAATTACTCTATTGCAATTATCTTAATGCATCCTCAGTATTTGG
>NW_020956088.1:237439-239120 GCF_003031625.1 Empidonax traillii
CAGTTTAATTATGAGCCTTCATGATACCTTCAGCACTTTTTCTTCTCTGATTACTGTAACTGGTTTCTCTCTAACCCCTTTAAAATCCTTAATCTATTAAACCACTTGTAGACAAGTCATTTTTAGGAGAAAGTCTAATTACTCTATTGCAATTATCTTAATGCATCCTCAGTATTTGGGGAGGGGGTGAGGGAGAAATCAACTCGAGTGAAATGCACTTTGTGGACTATTCCAAACATTCCCATTTAATGATCTGAGTCACTCTGAGCATCTATTTGGTGCTTAAAATGGATTTATGTGGAGAAAGAGGAGTGACACTCAAAGTCATCAGCTCTTTGGGTGGATTTCTGTTCATTAAATTTCCCCCAGATTTTACAGTTGTGATTATCAGACTTCTGCTTCTTCCAGTGTGTGGAATTCTCACTCTTTCAATTTCAGAGTCAAAAAAAAGAAGTAAAAATGAAAAAAATTATTTCATTTATATATGTGTCTGATGTATTTTCAAAAAAAACCGCTAAACTAACCATGAACTATTCAATAGAACAGCCAAAAGTCTGATGTGTTTTCATGAAGTTTGAAGGATGGAAACTAAAATGATGTGTATTTAAAGAAATAATAAACCAAACTAAGCCTGGAGTTATATTTACTGCTTTTGTAAAACCAGATGTACCTCTAAAAATGGCATTTTTGATTCAGTCCATTAATTTAAGTATAAATTCTTTCTCTACTTTTTACACTTAAAATTTTACATGTTCTTTGCACAACCGCTTTCCCTTCAATATTTTTAATTTTTCCTTACGGTTTCGAGCAGGATCCTGGAAGGAACTGAAGGGAAAAGGGAAAAGGGAAAAGGGAAAAGGGAAAAGGGAAAAGGGAAAAGGGAAAAGGGAAAAGGGAAAAGGAGAGGGAGCACAATCCTTTTGGATGTGAACTATCCTAAACATGAGATTCCTACTTAGTTTACATATTTAATATATGTCCTGAAAGTTTGAAAATTAGTCTCAAAATCATCAAGTCACACATTACTCACGAACCCAAAGAAGAGATGTGTGACCTTGGAATATTTTTGGTCATTTCTTGTTTCTCCCTTTAAAAATGCCGAAGGGATTTTGTAAATTTTATAGCTATAAATTGAACTGTAAATTGGCTACATATACAAATATATTAACTTAAATACATTAAAAATTATATCTTATATATGCAAATATATTAACCTACATTTAGGTTGATATATCTATATATTCTATATATATAATATATATTATTATATTTATATATTAGTTATATACTACATAGCATTATATATATGGAATAAATGCCTTGCATATAAATGAGCAGATCAAGTGCAAGGAACGTATCAATTCCAAATCAGTGATTTGTCTCCCTGAATTACAAGGGACTTTCTCTGAAGGCATCACTTTCCACGATGCACTTCCCCAAGTGCAGGACTGAGCTTGCAGTTCTGGAGACTGCTAAAATTCGGTGCCAAAAATGTGCCCATGCAAACAGCAGGACTTGCTGAAACCACCCTGATGGAGGACAGTTGTGGTTGCCTGAGGAAATGCAGGATACAGAAGTTTACAGCTTATCAGCAAGTCATGATTCTGGTTTGTGTCTTTTTAGAAGAAAAGGGCTGATACGATTTTTTGTCTCTTTCTGCTCCTGATTTTTTTTTTTTTTT
>NW_020956088.1:240828-256877 GCF_003031625.1 Empidonax traillii
ATACCTGTTTGCCTGGCCCAGTCTTACCTTGCTGCACAGGTATTTCCCTTCCATCACTATTCCAGCTTTGAAGAATCAGGAAGACATGCATCAGCTTCTGCCCGTCTCTATTCGCCACTTTGATGTCACAAACCTGGGAAAGGTTTAAAAAAGTGGTTCTGATTTTTTTTTTTTTAAAAGATTTTTTTCCTCTTGGAGAGATACTTATTAAACTAAATTCTTCTTGTTTATCCCAGGTAAATATAAAACTGTGCCTCAACCAGAAGGAAAATACAAAGTATTAGAGAAAATGGCATAAGTAGCTCCAAAGGTTGGTAAATAGAAATGCACACGCTCAAATCCAGAGCAGAGACACAACAGAGTTCTCTAATAATTAATCACAGGAACAGTTCATATGAATCACCTTCACTTAAGTCTTTATTTCAATCAATTAACAGTATTTTTCCAAGAGGTTATGTTCTAGTTGAGCAGAATGTAGAGGTATGACATGGAAATGGTTGAGATCTATGACTTTAATGCAACAGAAAATCAGCCTAGACATTTGTAGAAGTTCATTGTGTTATTACAGGTAGAATATTCTCTGTATATGAAGATATTTTACTCCTCTGAGTTATATTGAGCTCCCCACCACCAGCATGAGTGATGGTTGATATACCAGAGATATTCTTATATCTCCAGCAATATTTTGCCAAAAATATGGATTTGGACTAAGAACATAAGTCTGCAGGAATGGTTTCAACTACCAGCAATTCAGAATTTTGATGGAATATGAGTCACTATACCTAAAACCTGTAGAAAAACAAGATCAATAACTGGATCTCTGTGTGTTCAGCTGTCTTGCTAATTAACCATTATTTATTAGAAATTATTTTTATTCTGGTCAATGACTGAACCTGATGTGCTTGCTCGTTACACTTTCAAGGCATTAGGAAGTGGAACACAGTTCTCACCTGGCCAACATCAAAAGCTGAGCTCCGGTGACCAAAATCAGTGTTTTTCTTCTTGCTTCACTCAAAATTTTTCTTCTACACTTCAGTAGAGAGTCCTGGTGACCTGGTGGAGCATTTATGTCAAATGGTCAATGCCAAGGGCACCAAAGACCAACAAAGTCATGTCCACAAGTGCCACATCTACACAGCTTTAAAATCCTTCCAGGGAACACTTTTTGAGAAGAATTTTTTTTTTCTGCTATCAAACCTAAACCTCCCCTGGCACAACTTGAGGCCGTTTCCTCTTGTTTTATTGAGAAGAGACCAAAACTCACCTGTCTTCTCCAAGAACTGAAAATTCATACCATAACTGATTGCTGTGCCCAAGGCATCCTCCAACCATCCCAACTCTACATCACAGGGAACAAACCAGCACAGAAGAGCCCTGAATTCAACCTTTTAACATTTTGGTTCACCTTGACCATTATATTTTCTTCCCAGCTTGGGAATATTTTGCACACTCAGAGGTTTGGGCATGATCAGAACCACATTTTCTCCACCTCCAGCTACAGAGCAACCTTCTGCAATTTACTTCATACTCACTGTGTAGCTCTTCCTATGTGGATGTTTCTCATGGCTTGTGTAAAGCAGAGACTTCTACATTTGAGAGGTGCAAATTTCACATCAGACCAAAGCACAATTAAAAAATATCTCCCTATTTCAGTATCAAAACTGCCAAAACTGGTAACCAGGCCTAAAAACCTGATATATTTGTATATTTTAAGGTCAGGAGGGACTGTTCTCACACCCTTTCTAACATGCTAACGGTGTAGCCAAATTTTATTCAAGATTAGGTTTTTCTGAGCAATATACACTTCATAATTTCCCAGGAAAATATTGACTTAAAAACTCACAGGGAAAACGTATTTTATGGGGGAAAGGTTGCTGGGTTTAAGTAGCATGGCAAAAATACCATGTTTGGACTGGCATTCTACAGTTGTTTTTTCATAACTTTTATTAATGGTATGAAAGTTTCGCTTCTGGTTTATTCAATAAACAGCTCAATCACTTGATACTGAAATCACCCTCAAAAGTGATTTCCTTCCATCAGGCACATGAACCAGTTTGTTATTTGTGGGATGAATGTTGTTGTTATCGTAGGGTTTTCCCTGGATGTTGACTGCCCACTACTGACTGATTGCCTGACCTTGGAAAAACAAGATTACTATGAATTATTTTAAGAGAGTTTACCAAGAAAAGAACGAGAGAACAGATCTAAATTGGTGTATTTCACTTAAGAACTAATTTCAGCCCACTTGATGGGGGTTTTGTTGTTGTTTTTTTTGGATTTGGTTTGCTTTGGTTTTTTTTAGAAAGGGTCAGAAGTGTTTAAAAAATACTGAATTTGATATTTCTTTCTGCCCATATATATGACTGACCTCTGAAAAAAGGGTCTCTGGAGATCTCCAGCGTTCAGCCAAGTCCTCCTGATCCACCAGGCAACTTCTCTTCGTGTCCTCTCTCCTGGCACTCAGGATCTCCTTGGCGTATCCCTTCACCAGGAAAAATTCCCACCACGAAGCAGCTCCAAACCCTCCCTTCAGCTCCACGAGCAGAGTGGAAAAGAAAGGCTGAAGGGTTTTTTATTTTTCTTCCAGGGAAAACCAAGATGTATCTCTGACACTGAAACTGATCCTACAGAACCAGGGGAAAGAAGAAAAGAATTAGGAGAAAATTAAACAACATCGCTGTTAGAGAGAGGAAAAAACAATTTCAAGAGCCTTGTAGAATTATGTTATCTTTCCTTCTGGAAATATCTCTTTGAGTGTCTAATCTTTTCCATCATAATTTTGTGTTGCTAGATCTCAATCATTTGTTAAGACCCTGGTGCCATCAAATCCTTTTTTTCCTCTCTCTGTTCTGTGTTGAGAACTTCCAGTTCATGGGAAATATCCTTCACAAGTAGCTAAATTTCGACAGGGTTAAATTTAATCTCATAGAAACTGCTCCAACATGGTCTAGTTCCTCCTGTGTATCTCAAATTAATTTTGAACTGGTGATGTTTCCAAACTTTGCATTAAAAAAAAAAAAAAAAAAAAAAAAAAAAAAAAAAAAAAAAAAAAAAAAAAAAAAAAAAAAAAAAAAAAGCGCCAGGTTTTTTGGTTTTCAAAAGAATAGTCATGAAAATACGACATAAAATTAAGTTTTAGGTCTGACCTTTGATAATCTCCTCTAATTTTCTTCCAGCACATCTCGCCACATTTTATTGCAACCCCAATATATATTTGCTATACATTTCAGGTCATAATCCTCCCAGTTTTCTTCTAGTGGTTTTCTTTCTTTCAGTGGTTCAGGTTGCAAATATTAGATTTGGCCTTACAGGTCTAAGTTCCTGAAATACAAAAATGTTAGACTGAAAAGCCCAGATTATAGGTTATATATCCTGCAAATAAATTAAAGAAATACAAATAAATTTGCTAATTTTTACCAAAAAGTCACGTCTGATTTAATGCAATCAGAGTTTTTAAAAAGGTTATTCAACACTTATTCAAAGTTTTTTTTCCAGAGGAAAAAAAAATTGAAAATTCTTTGGGGCAACATCCAAAAGGTACAGAACTACATTAATTTTTTATTATAAACACTCCAGTTTAACACCAGTGAAAACTTTGATGTTGCGTGTACAATTTATTTGAAGTCTGATTGATGTAGTTTGGATTTAGAAAAAGCTAAAAATAATCCTGGTCTCCAAAGCTGAACCTAATCACCTGGTTTAGCTCTTCCAAGCTCCAAGTTTGGAGGCTCAGCTCAATTTTTGACTCCCATCAACACAAAGGGGTTTCATGGGTGCAACACCAGCACACAGCCTTTTCCAGTCTAAAATTTGACTACAATCTCAAGTCTACAATTTCCTAGTCTAAAATTCCAGTGTAAAAACTGACCATTTTAATTTGATGACTTAAAAAAAAAATAAAAAAAAATAAAAAAAAATTGACTTTTGGTCTCAGTCCTTTCTACAGCAGGAATTTCCACACGTAGAGGCACATGAGGTACAACAGGCAGGATTCCAGATAAAGAGGGCTCTTATATTTGGAAATCGAAAAGATTTAGTCTCTAACACTGTATAGGCTGCTCAACACTTGCTGGATTCTTTTCTACCAGCACAAAGCAGATGGTTAATAATTATTGAGTAGCAAGTCATTATTACTGTCATTCACTCCACCTTATTTATGAAAGCTGTTTGTTTTCTTCATGGTAAAGGAATATCTGAAAATATCTGAACACAGGAGAATTTTCACCAAAAAAATTTTAATTTTCCCAGTAAATCTGTAAAGTCATCGAATTCACTGCTTCCTGATTTCTCCATTTCATTATCTCACTTTAGCAGCCTGATTGTAAAAAAAATATCTGATATCTTTCCCTTTTTCTTAAGTAAAGGATGAAGCCTCTTCCCATCAGTGTCATTGCAGAAGCTGGTGTTTGGCACATACTTACTTATAAACTAAACTTTCTTTGTTAGAGAACAGGTAATTTTTTTACAAAATTAAAAACAAAAAAAAAAAAAAAAAGAAATTTTCTGCCTTGGAAAATGTGGAAAATGACAATTTCTTCTATCAAGAAAAATGACAGAAATCTTCCAGTTGTTTCTGATGCAAACAGGAGAAGAAACATGAAAAGAAAAGAAAGAAAAAAAAAAAAAAAGGAAAATTATTCACATTTGGGCAAGTTTGTCTTGTTAGTTCCAACAGCACAGAGAAGCACGATGCCTAATCTCCTAATCTTTGGCTGTGCATGAGCATCATAAACTGCCTGAGGGACTGGAGGAAAGGGACAGAAAAAACAACAGCTACAGCCATTTTCACATGAGAACACAGCTGGAAGGAGAGATAATGATGATACCCTCCTCATGCACAGCATTCCTGTGTTTGGAGCACTTGGGAAAGGTTTTCCTGCTCCTTTGGAGACTGAAAACACACAAAGCTGAGCTGCAGATTAAGCTGAGGAGGGGTTGTCCACTCTTCCAAATGAACCATGGACCTCCCTCTCTCCTCTAGATGAATAAATGTGGATAAAAGAAAGGAAAGAGTAGAGTAGGACAAGAGGAAATCAAGATTTGAATCCCAAGTGAACGTGGGAGAACAAATAAGGGACATTCTTTAAACTATCCTGTTATTAATGGTTTCTCTTTAGAGGTTGAATAGTGAAAAATTGGCTAAATCATACCCTGGGTGCTCCGAGACACATCCAGCACCTCAGACCCTGACAGGTGGAAGCTTGTCTGCCTTGCAGGAAGTCAAAAGGCTTTATCAGTAACATAAAGCTGCTCCCCATTCTTCATTGAAATTAAATTTTAATTAAAATACACCCAGTCTGTCAGGTTCAGCTGACTCCTTGTTTACACACTGTTCCGCTTCAAAATGTTAGCAGTTCATTTTGTAAATGAAAATCAAGACATTTGGAGCTAAAACTATGAAAACAGAGAACTGCAGAGGTCAGAGTCTCGTCCTGGTTATCACCTGGGCAGTTCATGTGAACCACAGCAAAAAAGGCTGAATCTTCAGGGAAGTCTTCGGGATTTTGGAGCCAGGAAGGCAACAGAAATCACATTTGTCCTGGATGAATCCACTCCAGGGGTTCATTCCCCCACTGCACCACCTTCTCATAGCCCAGGGTAGGACAATGTGGGGGGGTTCACACCCCCCCCAGATCTAGTTTGGCATTGGGTTTCTGGAAATACAAATTCACCCAAAAGTTCTTGCAGGTGAAGGGCCCTTGTTGAACAAGAAATACTGAGGCCTTCCTAAAATTCCACTTTCCAGAAAGGATGGAAACTCCCTCAGTCATTAAATACACACCTTGGATAACTGACCCTATTTCAAGTCTCCCACTGGATATTCCTGTTGTAACTCAGCTGCAATTTTACTTCTATTTTTCTTCCAACCAGTCTAAAATTCTTGGTTAATCATTTGGGTGCATTTGGCATCAACACCACGGCAAAACTCTGTTGACCAAAATGCAAATTATTTATGCCTGTGAACTGAACTTCCTGCATTTCCTTAGTTCATTCTCTAATTGTTGGTTTGTGTGTTTCTTCTCATGCTTTTGCTTTTCAGAGCAAAGCTGGTCATCGCTTTCTGAGTAAACACAAGTCTATCTGCTGTTTCAAAATGCCAGAAATTTATTAGAAAATAAATAAATAAATTAAAAACCCCACCAAGTTTCACTTCATTTTTTTAAATAAACCCCAGTTTCTTCTGATCTTCACACGATAATAAACTTTCCTAATATTTCCCACTGAAGATTAATACACTTCTCCAGAAAGTTATATCTAATTTATGTGACTTTAAGGGTCATGCTTTAATAACAATGATGAAACACGATTATTACTTCCTAATGCTGAAATTACAGTTTTTACATTGTAAATTTTTCCTGCTATGCGCCCTGTGGCACTAACATTTTTATCACTCCATGTGTTTCTAGTTTTAAAACCTTTACCCCTGCTGTTTGAAAAATATTTCTCATTTTCGTCCCCTATGGAGTACAGAAATCCCTAAAGGCAAACCATTAGTGATCTTTCTGCCTTTTCCCAAACACTTATTATGATCACCAGTGTTGCTTCCCCTGCCTCATTGGCTTTTGGTAAAGTATGCAAATGAGATGTTCAAAATACACACTTTTTTTTTTTGCAACTGTGCAAGTTCATACTGATTTATAAAACGGGGAGGCTATTAAAGTGACTGAAAATGTCAGCAAGATTTATGCATGGGTGACAAATTGTATTGGAAATGCTCATTTTTAACGTGCTGGCCCGGGTTCCTTCTCTTTTTTAAAAAGTATTGGATGTGATACACTTGCTTCGAGGCCATTCGCCCCTCCCATCTCCCCATTTGTTTTAAATATGCTCTGACAGTGACTTTTCCACCAGGAAAATAAACAAAACTCTTCCCCATTGATTGTTTTTGTCGTGGAAAGCAGAAATTATTTCCTCTTTTTTTGCTCGTGCTTTTCCACGAAGCTCTTTTAAGGAATCGCTTTCGCTTTGGAATGAAACACCTGTGGCTCAGAGAGTTTCCTTCCTGGAAAAAAACAGGGACAGTGCCTGGAACAGCACAAGTCCTTGGATATTGGTACATCCAAATCCTGTCTTTGGGTGCACACACACAGAGCAAACACTCCTTTTGAGGAGACAAAGCTCATATTTCAAACAGAAACTGCCTTGATTTGTACAGGACCCAATCTCTGAGAACAAGACTCATTCACAAGCGACAATTCCATCCCAAATATCATCAACACCACTAAACACCATTTGAAAAAAAATCAACACGTGCCACCTACAAATTTTACAGCTTTGCCAAAACACGAATGAAGCAGACACGGAATCACATAGAAACTAGTAAAGAACCTCTATTTTATAGCTGCCTGATGAAGAAATGTGCCATGGACCTGTGGAAACACTACAGAACATTTCACAACAGCAAGGAAACGATGGGGAGATTTATGAGGGTTCGTTTCGGTTGCGGCACCGAAGGTAAAAGGAGCCTCGTCATGGATGTTAAAGAGGAAAGGTTTAGGCCCATAATCACAGATCACACTATCAACATGTGTACAGCCAGAAATGTTGGAGAGGAAGAAAATCAACAAACTATTGAATGGCTTGAAACACTCACGCAAAATCTCAGAGCTAAAATGAGAAATACTGCTCTGATACCAACGTATTTATAACTTCAGTCAACATGCTCAACATTATGGGAGGGGTTTTAAATAGTTTAAAGCATAGCATGTGCTGAAATACCAAAGGAGAGAAGCTGTGCTTTTGTGATTGCTTCCCTCTGTTCCTGGGCATTCATGCTGATGCAAATCCCACTCCTGTGAAAGCTCAAACCGGTGCTTGGGTTTATGCAGCAAATCCAGTGCATCAGATTTCACCCACCCAACCCTGTGCTCAAGGTGTTTAAGCACCTCCTGACAACAGAGACCAGTATTTCTACATTATTTAGGGACATAATAATGCAAGTGAAGCTTTAATGACCAGGTCCTCACTTGTTTTTGCTTTTAAAACAAGAGATTTAAAGAGTGAACGTACCCAGCGAGTTCAGGCCATGAAAGAGCAGATCATTTGGGTACCCACAGCAACTACAGATGCAATCTCCCTCTTCCCAAACTCAAAATGCTTTAAAAAGTTGTTATATAATCCTTTGTATTGAAAAATTCAATACTGAGAACTTAATTCTACTTTTTATATTCAGATCAGTCAGTACCAGTACCATTATTGCTCTGATTTTCCTAATTAGTTCATTAAGTTGCATAATAATTGGTTTACTGCCACCCACTTTTTATGATGCTGGAACTGTGAAAATAAAATTGATTTAGGGCCTTATTCTGATCTATTATGCTTATTCACTCCCATATCCTGGTGCTTGCTGCAGGTTTTTTTTCCCCCTTCGTCTCTCAAAGTCTGCGTATTTTTCCCTGGTTTCACTTAAAATGCAGCCCATATTCCAGTTTTATATAGGTGGGTTTCAGATGTGCATTTGACACAAATAAACAAATCACCAAAGCACTGCCAATGGAGAACATCTGTCTCTCACCTTAGGAGGTCAAGATAAAACTCAGTGTGTGACATCCAACGTGGGAACGGGAATTTATTTCCATTGTCTTAATGGCATATATCAAAGCCTTGACAGAAGTGGCTGCCACGTTATATTAATGGGGTTCTGTCCTAAAAGTGATGGCTTGGCACTGAAAAAAAGAAAAAAAAAAGCAGGATATGGGAAAGAAGAGGGCAACTCTCTGTTATTACCTTGAGCAGCACAGCGTGTGAAACCTGGGTACAACTATGTAGTTGTGGGAATGTCCACGCAATGCAGGTGCCTGGTAAAATAGGAGATGTAGAAAATTCGGGTCAGGGAGGTGGCTTGGATTTGGGAAAAAATTAACAGGGATCCAGATTTAATCAGCACTGAATTTACAGGGAGGACTGGAAGATCAGTCAGTTCCTCCTGGTGGGTTATGAAGCCAGAGTGGCCTCGTCCCGGGTAGTCACAGAGCACTGGGGAGTCACCAGGGCAGCCCCAGGACACCAAAGGATACAAGAAATGTTCTCAGAAACAGCAAATAATCAGCTGTGGATGTCACTGTTTTGGAATGGAAGAAAGGGGAAGGAAAAGGAGAAGGAGAGAAATGAATTCAACAGGTGAAATAAATTGCTGTTCCATCATTCATGTTGCTTTCCCAAAACCTACCCTGCCAAATCAGAACAAGGAATGCTTCAACTCTTCATCTGTAGAATCATGGAATGGTTTGGCTGGGATTGGAAGGGACATTAAAATCCATCTCTTTCCACCCCCTGCCATGGGCAGGGACACCTTCCACTAGCCCTGGTTGCTCCAAGCCCCGTCCAACCTGGCCTTGGACACTTCCAGGGATCCAGGGACAGCCACAGCTTCTCTTGGAGACTTGGGATAGGCCCTCACTACCCTCACAGTAAAAAATCCACTGAATGGAGAATGCACAGCAAAAGAAAAAGAAAAAAAGAAATATATTTCTTTATGACCTGAGGCTTAATGGTTGGAGGTACTTCTGCACTCTCCCAACACCAAAAGGAATTCCTGCCTTCTCCTCCTGTGGAAAAAAAAAAAGTGAGGTCTACACCTTGCAGCTCCCAGTGGCCCAAGCTGGAGTGGCAAAATGAATAAAACAGGATTGGAAATCAGCAAAGAGAGGTTTTCATGAGTTTTTGCTGCTCTTGGCCTGCTCTTTTCATTTTTGGTTCTCTTTGTGAACCTCCGTGTGAAGCTGATGTTCCCTCCAACAGAGGCAAGGAACTGACCCCTGTGCACGTGCTCCAAAAGTTAAAAGTTTATGGAGATGACTGCAAACAGTTTGAAACGTTACTGGGAGTGCAATATGGTGCATTCCACCCTCGTGCTCACCAGATGGTGCCTTAAACAAACCCCATCAGTTGTGCTTCCAAATGCAGCAACACCAGTTTAGGGGTGGCTGAGCCCTTCCAGTCTCCCCTGCCAGAAACACCTTTTCCCTCCCAGGTTCCAACACACAATCGTTGCATTAATTGCTCTGGACCATCCAGTGCCAAAGGTTTCGTGCCAGCTGCCTGCTGTCCACCCTCAGAATTCCTCTCAGGCAACAAAACACTCATTTCACCTGAAATTTGGTTGAAAGCCCTTGAGAAGGCACAGCTGAATCATTCTATCAGTGGCCAGTTCTTAAAGCATCTTGCTTAGGGTACCTTCAGACTACACTTAGAGGATATTTATTGGCTTTAATCTGAAAGAGGGCAGGTTGAGGCTATTAGGAAGGAATTGCTGGCTGGGAGGGTGGGCAGGCCCTGGCACAGGTTGGGCAGAGAAGCTGTGGCTGCCCCTGGATCCCTGGAGGTGTCCAAGGCCAGGTTGAAGCAACCTGGACTGGTGGAAGGTGTCCCTGCCCATGGCAGGGGCTGGAATGAAAAGGGCTTTAAGGTCCCTTCCAACCCAAACTATTCTATGATTCTGTGGTATTGGTCAATCCATGCCTTTCAAAAGGCAGTTTGACTTTGTTCACCTCTAAAGAGCTCCACAAAAGCCAAATGTTTCCTCAAGAGTTCCCGTGAGAGGAAGAGGAGGAAGGAGGACCTGAAAGAAAATGCCCCTCATGGTGTTTAGAACTCAAAACCCATGGAAGGGTGGGGACAAGATGGTCTTTAAGGTCTCTTCTCTCTCAAACCATTCTAGGAATGTTTCAATCCCATTTAACACACTCCTGACAAACCTGAAGCACAACTTTAAAGAGATTCACCTACTGATGCTGCGCTGCAGAACAAGTTCTGGACTTCTCTCTGTCCTGAAAAGCATTCATCTCACTAAATAAACACTATCATTTTCCAGGAAAAGTCTAGAGTCAAGGACCTGTTCTTACCAGGTCATATTTCGTTTGCACTACTCCATTTTCCCTTTTTTCTCCCAGAATATGACTTCATTTGATGAGCATTTTTTTTCTTGCTGATGTAAATACTTCCGAACATAGCAATAAAAATTTCATTACAGAAAATGATTGAGATGTTTCGGGTAGTTTTGTTAAAAAGAGATGATTTGCACAGTTTTTTTCAACTGTACACTTGAAGGGAACTGATGCGAAGTTAGTGCTATAATAAAAATGTAAATAAAATTCATTATAGTTCATAGATTTCCTGATACCATCTTTATTGGCTCAATATTATTGAAAGACGTAAAAAATAAATATAAAAATTATTTTGAGAATCCATCAGTTCACCTTATTTTATCATCATAAAATAATAATGGAAAATTCCTTCAGGAAAAAAAAAAAAAGAAAAAAAAGATTATATTTACAATACATGACTTTTCTTCTGTTTTCCACAAGTGTCATGTTACATAAAATTAAATGTATATAATTAATGTCCCTCTGTTTATGAGCAGCATTGCTTTACTCTTACTGCAAATAATGTCTCAGTGCCAAGATATAAAATAGACCCATTGGAGCCAATTTCCCTGCAGGATCACAACATTTTTTTATGGTTTCTTGTAACCATCTAAATGGCACCACTTGAACAATTGTTTGTCAACGAATCTTTTAGCTTAATTACAAGATGTTGTGGTGTGCTTTGTGACCTGTTTTTGAGGTCAAGAAACATTTATATCTCACTGGAGCAAATCTGTGCCGGAGCTGACAGACGTCAGGGATCGCTCTGAATTCTCATTACATATTGTAATTTACTCTCAGGGTGGAAGTCAGAGCCGACAAAGTGTGGCTCACACGTAGAGATCTGGATTTCTGTCAGTATTTCCTCACATCCGTGGGATCACAGAAAAATTTGGGAGGTCTCTGCTGTGACCTCCTGCCCCAGCAGGGTCAGTTCTGGAGTCCAGCCTGGTTGTTGAGCACTTGATCCGCTCGTGCTCCCAAAAGCTCCGAGCACGGAAATGGCACAGCATCTCTGGACAAGTTGCTGCCCTGCTTGACTTCCCTTCAGGGGGAAAAAGTTCCTCCTTGTAAGTGTGGAACTCCACCTTTCCAAGTTGTGCTTGTTGTCCCTCACTGTCCCACCCCACACCAAGTGGTGAATAAAGGGGGATGATCCCAGCCCTCACCCTCCTGCACATCCCTGCTCCTACAGCCCTGGATTGTAGAATAGAATCACAGAATGGTTCGAGTTTCAAGGGATCTTTAAAGGTCAGCTAGTCCAACTCCCCCTGCATTGTCAACAAGACCAGGTTCCTCAGAGCCCCATCCAACCTTGCCCTGAATGTTTCCAGGGATGGGGCAACCACCTCTCTGGGCAACCTGTGCCAGGGCCTCACCACCCTCACAGTAAAAGGTGGGGATGCTGCAGGCTCTGCAAACATGTTGAGAGCACACCCCAGGTCACTGATAGAGATCTCAGTACAGAAAAAGTCCCAGAGAACACTGCAGGTTCTATCCCATCCCATCCCATCCCATGGATGTCCTGGGGTTAGAACTCAATCCACCCATTACCTACTGCCCTCTCTGAACTGCTCATCCCACCAGGTTTTGGTTGGCTTGGTTTGGTTTGTTTCCACCTGCACTTGAAAACACACCAATTTCTTCCCAGTCCATATTTGTTAAATATTGTCCCACAAGTTGCACTCTGAGAGGATAATAGGTTACTGAATTCTAGGAGATTTCAGTGAGAAAGAAAAGCTGAAGTTTTAATGTCTCCAAGAAGAGAATCAGAAGCTTCTACTGGATGAATTTAAGACTGACTAGAAATACTATGAAGTCCAGTAGTGTTGTAGTCATTCTATGGGTTATGTCATATGGGGTGGTGTGGTCTTTTGAGCACCAGCTAAGAACAAGTTTAGAAGCTCCTCCAACCAGTATAAATAAATATATATATATATATATATGTCTATTTCTGAACCATACAGTTCACCAGGAGTCATTAATGCATCCACTCTGACTGAGAACAAACTGATATTTTTAGGTAACCTGGCCATGGCCACCACCAGTATTCACAGCCTCCCTGCTCAGCACAAAACAAACCACCAAAAAACCACCAAACCACTGCTCTGGGATTGGTACTGAAGGACCCCAGAACACTTATTTTCAGAAGAATTATTCTAAATAAGCTCTGAATGTCAAGAAAACTCTTCCCATCGCCAAAAACTCCACACAGCTGTAACATTTAACCCAGCCCTGTCATGGGCTCTGGGTAGAATTGAGGGAATATGACACCAAATCCAGGGATAAACATTTTGCTTCTCTCCAGTGGATAAACAGGCATCTTTCTCTGTGCATTCCTCGCTGGATCTCCCAGCCTTTGCCAACTTGATTACACAATTCTTAACTAAATATTTGCCAACTGCAGCTGCAGTACTAAGTGGGGCTGCTCTAAAATTCCTTTAGCAAAAAAAAAATAAAAAAAAAAAAAAGAAGAAAAGCATCATTGCAGCGCTTTTATTTTTAGTATCTTTTCTTTTTATGAAAATATATCCTTTTAAGAGTATTAGCCGGCACGTTGGGCTGAATAACAACTTCAAAAATATATATCTACCATTAATTTTTATATTTATTGCCCTTAATTTAACAAATTAGTGCACAAACCACACAGGCAGCATTTTTGCTGTGAAATTATTATACTTAAATGAACTTTTGACAATGTATTAATTACAAGGACATGACCACATTTATTCTGCTGATCCGGTAATTACATGCATTAAAGAAATATTTATTCAGAAACCATGTAGTGTACTTCAAAACAGGCTTTTATTGCCAAGCTACATTTCCTGTACACAACTGCCTTTTTTTTTTTTTTTTTTTTTTTTTTTTTTTTTTTTTTTTTTTTTTTTTTTTTTTTTTTTTTTTTTTTTTTTTTTGCCATTTATGAGCCTTTTTTAAAACTTTTCCAGAGGGCAGAAAGGGGAACAGAAATGCTGAGTAAATTCTGGGCTGAAAACTTTCTCTCCCTACTTGAAAGGCCCAGCAGAGTCTCCAACAGACACAGATCTCAGGCTGGATGGAGAGGTTGGGGTAATTCTGGGCAGATTTGTCCTACCTGGGCTTTACTCTGCTGTTCTACAAGAAAAACACCAGAAATAGGTTCCATAATTTCCATTCTAGCTGGCACAAATTAATTTTTGCTCTCTAGATATGAAATCCATGCAACCCAGCACACTTATTATCTCAATGCTACACATCATTTTCCTTGCTAGATACGTAGATATTCCTGGTAACAAAGTGTTCTGCCCTCACGACATTCCTGACCACTCAACATGTGGAAAAGCCAAATTGGCCACTGGATTCCTTTTGCACTTTGTGGCACAGCCTTTGAGTTTCACTCAACATTAAAACCTGAGAAACACTAAAATCAAAAAGCAAAAAAAAAACCCCATAAATCTGATCTCCAGAACTGAACCTGTATTTTCTTCTTATCCAGTGTACCTAAGAAGTCAAATTTTCTTCTTCTTTTTAACTTTTAAAGCAAATTTAGGTCTGTTGTATTTGAAAGCCAGTGCAGAAATCTGAAATATTCTCGCGCGCATCGCAATTTTTCCATTAAGCAACCGAGAGCATCTTTACAAAAGGACCTTCATCTAAATAAAAGTATAATATTTCTGTCCTTTTCTCTAAATAGATGTTTCATAACGCCAGGAAACATTTTTATGGAGTCCTCTAATAATGAGCTGTCCTTGACTGTGAGCAACAGCCACAAGTTGGAACCACCTGAAAAAACCTCTGTTGAAATAACCTAATTTTGCTCCATAGTTGCCCTGCTCTACAGACCTGGCTTTGGGTTGTTTTTAGCATATCATCACTTTCATTTTTAACAAAAACTTATAATGCCAGTCAGGAAAGAGTAAAACTTGGGAAGCTGAAGGAAAAACCTTGATTATCATAACCATCCCAGCTCAAAGAAACAATTCATTACAAAGGAAATGTAACCTACTATAAGTGGTCTCCCACTAAGAAAATACAAAGGAAAGAACCAAGGGAAACAAGCAGATTGGTCCAAAAATTCCGTATGGAAAAATGTGGGTTTATTTTCACCCACTGTTTAAGTCACTAAATTATTCCATAGGGACCTCTCTTAGCCACAAAATTTAGTCCTGCAGCTTGGAAGTGTTCCAGGAACACCCGGATGTGGCACTCAGTGCTCTGGTCTAGTTGCCAAGGTGGGCTTTGGTCAAAGGTTGGACTCGATAATCTTGGAGGTCTTTTCCACCCTTAATGATTCCCTGAATAGCTCATGCCACTTTTTCCTAATGTTTTAGATATTCCAGCCATAGAGTTGCTGTGATGCCCCTGGAATAACTGGTGAGGTACCTGTGGATGAGGCTGGTCTTTGCTCTTCATCACTTTTTAAGTTCCTCTCTTCAGAGGAACCAACAAAGTCAAACAGACACACGTTTGGCTTAAGGCAACCAACAGACCATCTGAAGGGAAACAAAGTCATTGTGTGATTTTAGACCTTTTCACTGCTATAACAAACACTGATTTTGAAGATGGAGCAACCATGGCAAGGTGGATCTAAAGGGGATGCTGCTAAAGGTTGTGCAAATGGAGGGAATTATAATTCTATCTCAATGTCATTACATGTGTCTACTTAGATGCACATTTTCTGCTATGTTTAAGTTAAACAAAACACCAAATGACTGTGTAGTATGACATCTCATTAATATGTTTCTATTCACATCTGTGCTTTAGTATTAAAAAAAACGGGCTGTTCTAGTGATAAGAGATTAAGTCCTTTAATTAGAAACAAATGACAAATCACTGTTAACCCCATGTGATGCTTTCTAAAAACTTCCATCAAACATTCCCCTTAAAACGTTATTAAGCACAAGTTCAGCAGATCTACTTCCTAGAAAGTGCTATTTAACAAAACCCAGGCAGGATGTTAATACTGAGGCTGAATTACAGGTTGCCAATGCATTTCCTGCAAGGGGATTGACAGGGGATCATTTTGTTATGGGGCCACCTCCAGCGTGTTGTGACAACCAGTCATTACACCTCTGAGCACAGCACTCAGCTGTAGGTTTCTACAGGATGCAAATAGCTCCAAATGGGTTCAATTTAGAGGCAGAAGATAATGTATCATTCACTTCTTTAAGGTAGAAGCTTTTAATTTGCAAGGAAAAAAAAAAA
>NW_020956088.1:257201-274461 GCF_003031625.1 Empidonax traillii
TTTTGTTATGGGGCCACCTCCAGCGTGTTGTGACAACCAGTCATTACACCTCTGAGCACAGCACTCAGCTGTAGGTTTCTACAGGATGCAAATAGCTCCAAATGGGTTCAATTTAGAGGCAGAAGATAATGTATCATTCACTTCTTTAAGGTAGAAGCTTTTAATTTGCAAGGAAAAAAAAAAAAAAAAGAAAGAAAGAGGAGTCCATTTCAGCCGCTGGAAATAAAGATCTGCTTAACAAAGCACAGAAAAAAAAAAATTAAAACAAATGGAGGATAGAAAAAAGTATTATGAAAATAAAAAGCCTAAACTTGCTTTTTCCACTTTTCTTGGAGACCTCCAGGATGATTTCAGCCACCATCTCTTTTTACTTAGGATGCCACACAACTGTTCATTTACAACCCATGCTTTGCAACTAGTGACAAATACCAGGGAGCAAGACTTCCTATTTGCATAGCAACCCTTTCATCTTGGGTGATCCCAACAGATTTTACCAAGTATCCATAATCATAAGATCCAAATGGAGACCAGTCACTACTGACATAAACTAATTCATGGTATAGGTATGGGAATAGCTAAAAAAAAAACCAAAAAAAAAAAAAATAAAACACAGTTTTACCAAAAGAAGCGCTACAGAAAAGGGAGGAAAAATATCCAACTAGTTCGGAAACGGCCATTTTTATGAAATAGTTTGCTATTTCTAAACACAAACATACCCCCAGGTATTGCAAGTTTAACCATTATTAAAGGAAGTGTAGGAAATGAAGACAAAACTGCAGGTATGGAACAAGCAACAGGTTCACAAACTTTTGAGTGTAACTTAAGTCCTTCTGTCATCTCACTCTTGTCAGGAAGCTCCAAACACAAACTTTAAACAGCGCTATAGTTTTGCAAAGTCCACTTAATAATAAAAGGAATTGCTTTATCTTGAGTGTTTTGTTTTTTTTAATGAAATATAGGTACCTACATTACAGTGGCAAATTAAAGCCAAAGAAAAACACTTCAGTGGCAAATAAAAGCTATTTTCCACAACTACTTTTCCATTATGTGTACTCCATACAACATCAAGAATTTGTGTGCTATTTGGTTTTGAATTGGTTTGGTTTTGTTTTTTTTTTTTTTTTTTCTGATCACCCACAACACTGAAATCACTTTTGTGATTTAACAAAAATGCAAGTCAGGATCTGAAAAAGCCAGATAGAATGTTTGTGTCCTGAAAAACGCTGGCCCAAGATGCAAATATGGGTGTACTTCTGCAATCTCACTGTAAATACATTCCAAAGGGGAGGTCCTTTGCAAAATATCACATTAAATGAAATATTTGAGAACTGGAAATGTGGCATTAAGTGTATTTTTGTCTTCAAAGCAAAGGAAAGGAATATGCAAATCAAAAGCCAGAGCAAATTAAAGGTACTTTGTAATTGACATTTTAATTATCTTGTTTGGATATTATTCATTTTATTTATCCTTCTAAATGCAAACAATTCTGGCCCACTGTATAAATATTATCTCCCTTGGAAGTCGTCAGTACCTCTAATAAAAACGTGCACTTGCTTGGCTACCAGATCCAATTAAACTTCTTCTAAACACACTGCATTCATTGCAACAATGTCTTTCTGAATGACACACAAAAAAGGTTTTTTGGAGAGAGGGGACAGTTTAAAAGGGGCTCAGCAATTAAGAGCTGTGTGGGCTTGGCAGAACCACCTCGAGGAACAAGCCCGAGGTTGCTTTTGCCAAAGCTCTCCAGGCCCACTCAGGGTTCATTGCAGAGGGAAAAAGCTTAAATTCTGGTGAGTATCAGATATAACAGGATGTAATCAAATATAAAATAATAAGAATAAAAGAAAAAAAAAAGAAAAGCCAAATGGGAAAGGAGAACCTGAACCCAATTCAGTGAGGGAGTTAAAATACTAAAATACAACCTGTGTGTTTATTGACTTGGCTGTGTGACAAGTGGGTTCAGTCAGCGCAGGCTTGTTTGGGAAGAGGAAAACCTGCAGATGAATTGATAGGGTTATCACAGGCAATTTGTTGTCTGGAAACGCTGTCAGGACCTTTATCTGCACTTGGACTTTGCCCACAGATGTACAGGGAGTTTGTGTCTCCTGATCACCACACACACACTTAGGACCCGCTCACGGGGCAGATTTTGGTTACTCAGGGTTTCCATCTTCAAAGGGGAATGAGCCGCTCTAAAAAGAAGCATCTAAACAACTCATCCAGCTTTGATTACCCTTGGACAAGACACCAGAGCACGCTTTGGAAGTGTTTCAGGAGATTCAGAGCTTCAGAGGGAAGCGTGGAACTCTTGGTGCTGGGGCACGGCAGATGAAGACTTTCCTGTCCTCCAACAAGCAGGAATATTCCCACCCCTGCACAAGCAAAATCCTCAACTCTGAGCAACATCCCTGGAGACTGGAATGGCCTTGTAAAGTCTGGCTTCCAGCAGTTATCCTTCAAAACTGCCCCATTTCATGAGCAGAAAGTGTGGAGTTTTCTCTGCTCTCCTTGAATCAGTTTGAAACCCCCTCAGACCGATGCACTGGGTCCTAATCTGCCTTTATTTACAAATTTCCTTGTAAAGACAGCCCTGATCTGGAGATATTTTTCTTGGCTGCATTTTTACACTGATTTTCAGGCCCTAATGACTGTCACACATCTGGAAGAAGTGAATATCTGTTTGCACTGTGTGCCTCTCTTTGCAGGATTATTATCAACTCACCTCCCTCACTTTAGATTCAAACGCAGAATCTTTTATTAAGGCAGAAGTGAATTTAGTTGAAGCATATAGGTATAAAAAATGTGGTTTATTCTGTCCTGTTCTTCTGTCTTGCTCCCACTGGTATCCTGAATAATCCAACAGGTAAGTCCTGTGTCACACATCCACCTCTCGCAGGCAAATTCTCCATTAAACAAAAATGAATTTAATTTCTCAGGGAACTTTTTCCACATCAACTCAGACTTTTTCCACATCAATTATTAGCAAGAAAGAACCAAAATTCTCCAGCTCCATCTGGTAAAATTAGGCTTGAAATCCTATATTGTGAACACGAAACAGGAGCTGGGAAGGTGCAGTGTGTTCTTACACCTCATTTTGGTGGGTGCTGTGTGAGGTCCATCAGGGTGCATGGGAAACACCACACCAGTCCCATTTGGATGCCGAGGGAACATCCAAATGGGATAGGGAACTGTAGGCCTAGGAACTTAAATCTGCCTTCATGGCCTTAAATTTTGGGTTAGACCTTGTTTGGGAAAGAAAAGAGCTAAACCAGTTGTTAAACCACAACCTCAGTCAGCTGGGGGAAAAAAAAAAAAAAAGAAAAAAAAGAAAAAAGAGGAAAAAAAAGGAGAAAGTAGAGTTCTGTGTGATGATATTACATTACAATCCACTGCAGGAATAATAATTTTTATAGAAATATCCTTGATTTACTCCACATTTCTGCATCACTGGGGGAAGGCACGAGCAGTGCCAGCCTTGCCATGCCACAGTGAAACTCAGCCCTGGCATCCCACAGAGACACTGGATGGAAAACTAGCAGGGAAAAAGGGCCCAGGGATTTCCATCCTCCCAAACACCACCAGCAAAAACAGTCTGAGGCCATCCTAGCACCAAGTTTTGCCCAAAATGTGATGGTTATGCACGTTCCTGTGGGGCAGAGGAATTGCTTTCAACCCTTCCCAGCCCACAAGGTATTTTGCCATTAGGAACATGTCAGGAAGGCCCTGTATAATCACAGTAATCACTGAGGACAGCCATAATAATAATAGTAATAAGAATATTTAGATATTTTCATCTTCAAAGCACTTCTGAAACATCTGCTCACAGATCTCCCCAGTCACTGTTTAAAGAAGACAATAATTATAACCCTGCTGACACAAAGGGGTGGCAGAGATTTGGGGAGGGATTAATGATCCCATTTCCAAACACATCCAGGCCAGAGTGCTGCCATTTTCCAGCTGGGAAAACCAAGATTCCATGGAAACACGTTGTTCTTCCCATCATCCCAAGAAACAGGGCAGGAAGCAGCACTTTGGTGCTCTCAGATCTCCCTCATCCTCCGGCTCAGCAGGAAACAACTGTGCTTGGTAAAGAGTCATAATTTGGAGGGACAGAGGAAAATTTAGGTACATAGTTTTGGATTTATTTTTTTTTTTTTAATTTGAAGCAGGATTTGCAATATTCCAGGATTTTTTTTTCCCATGCGCTCTCACCCAGGAGCCAGGTGGGATATCTGGAAAAGCACGAGCCACTGCAACCACTCATCTCCTCTTGACCTCTGGTCCATGACCTTCTTCTTGTGGTGGGAAATTTCCAAATTACATTCGTGACCTGCCTTTGAATGCACTTTATATTTTATTACAACAGCTTCATACTACTCTAGACTTCCCTTTAAATTTAATTAACAATTTAGGTTTTGCCAACTCTTTAATTTGTTTATCCAAAACCCAACTATTTATTTTTAGGGAAAACAGTGTCGGTTAAAACGTGGACAACCCCTCTACCTGCAAGGAGTGCGAGGATGTCTCCCAGACAATGCTGTGCTGATGTAAGGTTGACAAAAAAGGTTAATTTTAGTTCTAATCATTATATTTTTTGGTTTTTTGGACCTGAACCTTA
This sequence comes from Empidonax traillii, assembly GCF_003031625.1. Classification (NCBI taxonomy): domain Eukaryota; kingdom Metazoa; phylum Chordata; class Aves; order Passeriformes; family Tyrannidae; genus Empidonax; species Empidonax traillii. Next base: position 261,823 of record NW_020956088.1, read on the forward strand.
AACCGCTGGAATCTCACGTGAAATGTCCCCCTAGATGCCGAGCCTCCAACAGGTAGATTATTCACAACCATCACCTTCCCCAACCCTGACCTGGCTCTACCACCTCCCCTCGGAGTTAAATTCTCATCCTGGTATGTAAAATAACCTGATTTAAAATAAAAAAAAAAATTATTTAATAAATGTTAATAAATACAATTGTTCAATTAACTCATGTTCTGGAGAGGCTTTTCTTTTGTGGAAGGTCACAGTCTAAAGCCACAGCCCGATAAGAACCTGAAATCCCAGGGGGAAAACACTATTTAACCCCTAGTTCAACTTCTAATGAAAGGAAACATAGAAATGTAGCTATAATTCAAGATATCGTATGGAAGTCTGTTCAAAGTTTTTTCAAAAATATAAATTACAAGAGATTATTGATTTTTAAAAAGCTTACTCCAACAATCAGCTTTCTATCTCATTCTATTTCACTCTCTCTCGTTTATTCATTTCCTTATGTAAAAGAATTTAACCAAAGGAAACCAGCATTTTAATTCAATTTCTCCTATAAAATATATAATTTTATTTTGTCATAATGGCTGCTTTTATTTCCAGAGTCAGATTTTATTTAAATTTCAGTCCATTAGGAACAAAACTTGCCATTTTCTGATAAACAAAATCAGCAGGGAAGCCTCTTCAAACTAGGAATGTATTTTCTATCAACCTTTGTTCTAGCTGGTCTAAATGACAGGTATATTCCACTTTTCCTGCGTTTAGTTTTAAAGATTCTATGGGGAGAAGGGCGAATAAAGAGAGTGACATTTTTAACAACAAAACTAGCAATCAGAAAAGCAGCCCAATGACAGGCAGAGGGAAGAAATGGGGGGGGGGGGGGGGGAATAAATATAAAAAAAAATATATAATCCATTGCTTTGGACCTCCAAAGAGGACTAATATGAGTCATTAACAGAAAACCGTTAATTTTCCTCCCTGTGGCTGTTGTTTGTCAAAAGTCCTCGAACCTTTGAGATTCAGTCATTTAACTGTTTCTTGGTAGGCTGGAAAACAGATGCCAAGGAATTCAGTCAAAAAAAAGGAGGTGGGAGGAAGGCAAAAAAAAAAATAAATAAAACCTAAAATAAATGTAAATGGAGAGTTTGTTAAAAAAAAAGAAAAAAATGTTGCCTAAAGCTGCTCTTAGTGCAGCCAAAAATGAGATGGGGAGTTGACAGGTTCCACGAGCCAAAACAACATCCTGCCGTGCCGTGTTTGCGCTTTAGCTGAGCCGCCAGGGCCAAAGTCAGCACTCAACACCATGTGCTGAAATTTAGGTCCCTGGCCCACTCCAATCACTGGTTTTCCCCTCAGAATTCCCTTCCAGTTCGGTGTTTGGCTTGGAAGGAGGTGGAAACCTCGAGCACGAGGGCAGAGCGGTAAGTGTGTGTAAACCAAACATCTCCAACAAGCTGGGCAGAGCTTTGAAGGGCACATTACCACGTTTATGGGGTCCATGGGGACCCCCTGTTTGATCCTGGGGTCGTGCAGCTGCTTTAGGGGATTTTTAAACATTGTTCCCTCAAATCAGAGCTTTGGCACACGTCCCACAACACACAGGTGAGCCCGTGACCGATGGAGAACAGCAAATACCGTCCAGCTGTAAGAGTGTCACCAGTGCTTGGAATGCCCAGGTTGGACACGGAACGTGCTACCAGGACCTTGGGTGAATAGCAAAGGCACAACCCTCTGGAGTGTTCCATGACAAGGACCCAGCAAGACACCTGCACGAGGCTGTTTTCACCAGCAGTTCCCACTGTGGATAGATGGCTTCAGTTTTAAAATCTTTCATCCACATGTTGGGGAAGTAAAAGAATTAGGCACATTTTGAGCAAATAAATTGGGTGATGAAGGCAGGACCTTCCATCTGCAAACCAGAGTAGTTTAGGGCAGCAGCACAGAATCACGGAATCAACTGGGTTGGAAAAGATCTCTGAGACCGAGTCCAACCCGTGACCCAACCCCACCTTGTCACCCAGCCCATGGCACTGATGCCACATCCAGTCTGTCCTTAAAACACCTCCAGGGATGGTGACTCCACCCCCTCCCTGGGCAGCCCATTCCAAGGTCTGACCACTCTGGAAAGAATTTCTTCCTGATGTCCAACCTGAACCTCCCCTGGTGCAGTTTAAGGATGCGCCCTCTTGTCCTACTGCTGGTTTTCACTGTGATAAAGGAGAAAGGCATTTGGATGTATCTAGACCACACTCAGCCCCTGGAGAGCTCCCAAAAATTATAGACCTAGGAGGGGGGCACCCCAGTGTCCAACTGCGTGGGGGCTCCTTTGGAAGCTTCTGGAACGTTTTCTACGAATCTCTTTTCTAGCTCTGACCTTTCTGGTTGAAAAAAAGTCAAGATCCTTCTGAGCTTTGTTTTGTTTGTTACTAATTCTGACACGAGGATTCACAGGGCACTCCAAAAGGGGAGGAAAACGAAGGAGTTATTTAAGCCCTAAGAGACTTAAAGGATTATTTCCTTGTAAAATACAAATGGCAGTTTTCCTGTAATGTTTCTGGTCCATAATGCACATGTTAATCCGTAATTTCCTTTGCCAGATGCAGAGTAATCCTCCTCCTGCAGACACCACAGCACAACTGCTGCTGAGAAAACAGCAGCAAGGGGAATGCATCCATCCAGAGCTTCACTGACCAACTTTTTGGGTTATCCTCGAAGGCAGGAACACAAACCTGATACAGAAAGATTCAACTCTGCATTCAGAGCTCGCTCCTCTTTAGAAAACAGATAAATTGCTTTTTTTTGTACCTGATTTCAACCAAACTCCCTCTTTATAAGGTGTGAGACACCCAAAGAGCTTTACTGAGCCATTAGCAAAAACTGCAACAAACCCTAAATCAATACTTACGAGGGAGTTTTCCACAAAAAGTCACAACCCACTTGTTTCTCAGTTGCTTTTTTAGCACTTGCTAATGATTCCTCATACAACGAGACATGTTATTCATCTTGGGCAGGTTCAGTAAATGAGTTTGTAAATAACATCTTAACAGCCTTTAGGTAGAAAAGCAAATCCAACACGTTTAGAAAAAAAATTTATCACTCCCCGGTAATAAATAAATAAAGGTCTGGGTGGGTTTGTGGAATGGACAGAGAAGTGGCTAAAAAAAAACACAACACACAAAAGTCCATTTTCAGTGTATTGTGGGTTGTTTTGATTAAGCCTCTGTACATGACTGGGTGTTAATTCCTCAAAATAATTACTCCTCAGCCACTGTGATACATTGAGTTCCTCTCCCAGCTATGACAGGAGGAATAATTACCTTCCTCATTAGTTCCACCTATACAGCATGAGTGCCGATTAATCTGGTAACAACATTAAGAGTGGAACTGGTTTGGGGCATTTGGGCTCTCACAGGGCATGAACCCCCCGAGCTATTTTGGAGGGAGAGAGGAAGCTCAGCCCAGCAGCAGGACACACTCAAAGGGGAAAGTTGTCTCCAGCCTGGTCCAGACCTGCATGTTTTCAGCAGAAATATCTTGTATGCACAGTATATTTTATATATTCTGTATATTTTATACCATAAATGCACGTTCTGTTTTTCTAAAGCCACATCACAGAAAGAAAAAAAGATGCCTCTCTCTTGACTCTTTGTACCTACAGCGGAAAGTTTTCTACTTCATTTTATAACTCTTTGGTTATTTCCTCCATGTCTTTGTTTCCTTTCCTATTTCATCACCGTAGGGATGTGAAGAAACTGGGAAGATCTCCACAGCTCCTTCATTTATGGTCTGCTGAAGTCAGAGGGAAATTTTTGGAGCAGCATAAATCATGGATGAATTTGCCTGTGTCACTCCAGTCTGGGAAGCTCGGGACCAACCCTAGATGAGGTGGGAGCTTCAATCCCTTGCCCTGCCCACTCCTGGATCCCCAACAGGGTTTTCCCATCTTGTGGTTGGTTCCTGTGTCCCTGGAACATTTCCAGAGAGATTCAACGGTGAAGTTTCAAAGTTCTGCTTTCTCCTGCTCCAGCTTCTTTCCCTCCCCTGCTACATCTTTCTACATGAATTGATCAGCAAACACTGAGTGCTAACAGAGCCAAGTACTGAAAAGTATTTTAAACTCATCCAGGTGTTCGTATCCACTCAAGAAAAGAGTTAATCAAGCAGAAATATAAATCAGGCCACAAGTCCAGCAGTACCCCACACATCTCCCCAGAGGCTGCAGAAAGAAACTCTAGAAGTATTTTCATGTATTCAGAGCCTTTGAAAATTATTCCTGCTGGACTCCCCAAAGCCTCAGACTCCCCCCAGGTAGGGGAGAGGCTCAGAGGGGACACTGAGCTTTAGATTTTAAAGGCCACGCTGTTTTAAGTCAGAACAGTTGAACAAGGAGCAGGGTGGTGCCAAACCCTGCAGAGAGCAAGGACTCAGCATCTTCCCTTTCCCTCTAAAAGTGGGGCTGGACCAACCCCCTGCACACCCTCAGAGCTGGGGGAAAAGACAGGGAGATCTGACAGGTTGCTGCCCAGACTTCATTCCTCCAACAACTCGAGGTGACAAAACAGAAATAACACAGTTTTGTGCACACGGTCTGCCCAGTTATCCAAGAGATCCTGGAGAGCTCCACGTTCCCACTCCATCCTTCCAAAACACACTCCTGCTAAAACAGTCACCTCAAGTAATTAAAGTGTAAGTGGCACTGCCAAGACACTGCATCGTCTGAGGCATGAAAATTCCACACTTCTCCAAGATTAATGTCCTGTTCCTGTAACTTGGTTGTTCTTGGCTTAAGTATTCAACATAATGCTGCTCATTACAGGGAGCAGTGACATCTCTATCCAAGGGGGAAATACGGTTCAAGTCAGCTCTGGTGTTTAAATATTAGTAGTAAATTCAAATTCAATTTCACATGATCAGTGTATGTGACACTAACTACATCAAGGTAGACTTGGGGATTTCTCAACCCTGTATTGAAGAGAATTACATGACTGAAAACTAATTAGGGAAGCACATAAAGTGAATTTATTTAGTATTCTCTTGTATGTAGTTAACTTAAAGTAATGTATCAAATTTCCTTTAAAAAAAAAAAAAAGTGGCTACATAATACAGAACAAAATGCATCAGAAATCAGACCAGGCAAATTAGCTGGTTTTTTTTTTTTTTTTCCTCTTTTAAAACTGAAAGTGTTTAAGCTGTAATGAAAAAAATTATAATGGCAGGGATTTTTCCTCTGGAGGAACTGGTACTGTAACAACACAGGGAATAAGAAAGAGCTGCCTTGCAAGTAAGAAAGAGCAGACAAATGTTATTTGTCTCTCTGTCTTCTCCCTCCTCCTCTTCCTCCTCCTCCTCCAGTCCTTCCAACCTCCCATCCAAGCTGGGACAAACACTGCACCCCTCCTGCACGGCACTGGTGACAACATGCAACCTACCCACTCACAATAAATGTTTTATGATGCTTTTGCTGCCTGTTATAAATGATAAATAGATGCCAATCGATGTCTTATAAAGTATTTATATCCTGTTGTCGGGGCTGCTTTGCTGAAGCTTTGGACAGAGCACTAAGTGCTGGTGATGATGTGTATTAAACAAAGCCGTTTATGACAAGTGGACAAACCTTGGTGGGCCACTGACACTTTGACAAGCTTTCCAATGGGTATTTTTCCCTGTAATGTTTTGTTTGTTTGTTTGTCTTTAAACACCCAGTGGAAGCAGTTGCGCTTTAAAAACAATAATAAAATATGGTATTAACAGGGAATAAACAAATAAACCCGATTCTCCTGAAGGCAATGGCAAAGAGATTCAGCCCCTTCAACACTGTCTTAAAAAGCAGAACAAAGGAGCGTGTCACAGATTCAGAGAATCATGGAATCCCTTGGGCTGGAAGACACACACACAGAGGATATGCTGAGTTGGAAGGGATCATCCAGTTCTTAGCCCTGCACAGGATCATCCCCAAGAGTCACACCCTTAAAGATCATGCCCAAAAAGTTTGGTTTGTTTTGTTTTTTTACACTGCAAGAAAGTAGTTCCTTTACCTTCAGCCTGGATTTGAGGTGGCTCTTCCCGAGGAAAATCACTTGTCACAGTCTACCAAAATCTACATCTACAACAGGAATGTCACTGAATTTTGCTCATTGACACATTCCAGTGACATCTGTGTTTAAAAAGCTGCCTCTTACCTTCAAGGACAAGGGAAATGGAACACTGCACTCATCTTTTCGGTGGGAAAAGCCCCACATGCAGCCACTGACCTCTGCACCAAGGCAACAGTGCTCCAAATTATTGTTCTGCTCACACACACAGCGCTCAGGTCCAGCCATCAACCCAGCTGGATGGACCAGCTCAGGGTCTGCAAACCCGCTTTAAAACAGGGAAGTAAAAACCCCAAGCCACCTCCTGCTATTGTAACCACTGGGTGGATGAGAGGAGATCTCAGGACAAGCTGCTGGGCAGCTCTGGGGGTGGGTGCCCATCCCTCTCTCCCAGCTCTGAGGGCACTCGGGGGATCGGCTCAGTTGTCGAACTCTTGCAAACACCAACGAGTCAGATCAGGCAAATCCTATCCCGGGGGATGATCTATTTTTGACTTAGGCACGCTGGAGGAGGACTAAAGTGATGAGTAAACAGATTTTTGAGGAGGCAGTTTTAAGCTGTGTTGACTGTGGAGAGGGCAGACCATCCTATTGCATCAGGAGATGGATTTTGCCCAGAGTTGGGAAGTCAAAGCCTGCTCCCTGCCAGCCTGGGAACAAGCTGCAGGGCCTCTGTGTCCCAAAAGCTGGGGTCTCCTTACTCAAGTAGCACATTTCTTGAGGGACAGGAGGCTAAAGTTGGAAAAAAAATAAAACAGAATAACTCTCCAGCTTCTTTTCATGAATTTTTGGTAAATTCAATGCTTCTAATTGGGACACTATCAGCCTTATATGCACAATCTGTTGGCACAAGAGGCAGCAATAAAACTATCAGATTCAATAAAAATAACAAAACCTTCAAAGAAAATAACAAAACCTCAATTTAAGTGGAAAAAGAATGGTCAAAAATACGTGAGGAGCAGAACAGGGCACTTTGGATATCAAACCAAAACAAACCCCTGATTTAAATACAATCATTGAATGAATTCCTCAAAGGTCATTTCAATATCTAAATACTTGTCTGGTAACTTAAATGTATATATGTGTGGGTGTGTTTGTTTGTTATACAAACACAAAAATGAATGAACTTTATTCTGTTTCTAGCACTGGAAATGTACACAAGGAGTTTTTTTTTAACTCCCTCACAAATTAATTTTTCTGGGGTTAGTACGAGGGAAATAATGTTTGACCGTTATTTTTCTTTGAGCATGCACAAATTTAGCTGATTTTTTTGGTGTTTTGGTTTGGTTGGTTGGTGGAAAACACTCTCAGGCACACGGTGGGATTGTTGTAATGTCCTGTGCAAGGCCTGGAGATGGACTTCAATGATCCTTGGGGGTCCCTCCTAGCTCAGGATAATCTATGATTCTATTTTCTGCTTTAATTTTCTATTAAAAAGTGGCCAGGTCCTAAAAGTTATGGGCCCCCAAAACCTTTAGGATCTCATCCACTGGTGATGGTTCCATATAAAAGGTGGAAGGAGAGAGGAAACCAAGGGACAGCAGGAAAGTGTCCTGCACCCTCCACCCTTCCAAGCCAAACACCAACCCCATTTTCCTTCTGCAGAAACCATTTTACCTTAAAAATAATGATTTCAAAGTGTCTTCACAGAGATGTTTCAAACACCACCTGATTCAGCACCGAGTTTGTTGGTAAAATCAGCGGATTTAAGGATAAAAGGCTGTCTCCCGCTTCCAAATAACCCATTCCCATGCAACGTAACCAAAGAACAGAGTGGGGTATGATATTTGATCCTATATATTCATGGAAAAATAATAAAAATAAACTATCAGACCCACAGAAACAAATGCCAGATGCCAGCATTTATTCTTAATTATTATATTTGTTTTTTTTGTGCCCAGCTCAAGCCCTGCTCAGTTTTACATAACCTTTCATCCAGTAGCTCTTCCCCTGCCTTAAACTCACGAGATAAGCAACAAAAGGCTGGAGAACATGATCTGTACAAAGAAATGATGATAATTGAGATGGTTTAACCCAAAGGGAAGGATCAGCAGTGATAAGTTTGTACAAGGGGTGGTCGGTAGCTGCAAAGAAATCGCCCTGTGTGTCCACTTCAAAAAGGATAAATAGTAACAGGAACTGCTGAGGAGGAGATTTTGATTAGGCATTAACAAAAAAAAAAAAAAAAAAAAAAGAGCCTATAGAGATTGTGGAAACTCCATCACTGGAGATTTAAAGAGCGAGTTAGACAAGGATCTGTCAGGAAGGATTTGGGCACAGCTGATCCTGCCCCCAGCTCTGTGTCCTATAATATCTGTGCTCTTCCCTCTCTACTTGTATTGTTAACTCAGACTTTGCTTTCACAGTGGATAAAATGACAACATTTTTGTATTCTTGCTTCGCCTCTACATGAAACGCAGTCAATATTCTTTTTTTTCATATTGTTTCCTAAAACTTTAAGCATCTGAGATTTCACTGAGTACTTTAAAACAAGCACAGTCTTCAGGAAAGCACCACGGTGGTTTCTCTTAATGTCTGTATTTCGTTTGGCAAATAGCAAACATTAAAATAAACAAAATAAATATTTTAAAATAAATGTTAAAATAAACCTTTTGCAATATGACACACAAGTGGCAAATTAAAATCTGGATAAAGCGTGAATAAATTGAGTAAATTAAGCTAAAATACAAAACCAAACTGGCATCAAGCACAAAGAGGAAATTTTCCCTCCTCCGACATTTCAGGTGATGCTCAGAGGGAAAAATCTCTTGCTGAGGAACATTCCCCCTTTCCTAGTTTAAACCAAAGAGCAGAATGAAGATGCAAAGATGTAGATGAAGTAGTTTGGGTCAAAGCACAAAAAAACCTATCATTTTAATGAAGTTTACAGGTGGATTTTTTGTACGTGATCTCTCCCCTTTCACCAGAGATGGCTCGGAATTGGGAGCCAAGGGAAACTGCAAAGCAAACTGAAAAGTGCCCAGGAAATTTTCCCGAGTTTTGAAATAGTTTGAATGACGTTCTTGGGGCATTTCCAGAAATAGAAGCGCCCAGGACTCAAGTAGAGCAAAGAAAGCAAATATTCCTGCTGCAGCAAAAATCCAAAATAGGCCCGGAGCTTTCAAAGCCTCCCATCATCATTCCTGTAACCTTGTCCCTCTTCCCTGGGCGAATTCTCCCTCTGTGTTCCTCCAATCCACCCAAAGCGTTGGCACCAAGGGAAATAATTGACACTTGGAGGATGCAGTGGCAGCCACACAGACCTCCTTCAGCTGGAACTACTTCAAATCAAGCTTTCCATCCTTCCTTTCCAGGCTTTTCAAAGCTCTGTCTCAGCCTCAGGTTTGTTTGTTTGGTTGGTTGTTTTTTTTTCTGCTTGCCCAACACATTCCATTTTTCACTCAGTGCTGAACATTGTTTCCTTCCTAATTTTTTTTCACCCTTATAAGAAATAATCATAGTATTTAAAAAATGGGGGGTTGCCTCTACAGGACACTCTATTTAAATTTCCTCTCTTATTTCTCTATACCACATCATCTGTCTTCTTCTTTCTACCTTCCTCAAACCAACTTGCTACTGAAAACACTCCAATCTATTGGCATTTTTATCAATTTCTTTCTCTTTTTTTTTTTTTTTTTTTTTTTTATAAAGTGGTTGACAACAGAAATTACACATTAGAAGTGACTTTAAAAATCAGCATCTGAAGGATAAATCAGAAAAATGCTTCAGGTTTTTGTTTTTAATCCCTCTGCTGGTATTTCCCACTGCAGTATTTGCTTGAGGAGCTCCTTGTTGGAGCCCACTTGCCATGGTATGGAAAATTATATAGATTGAGCTCAAGTTTAGCAAAAGTTGAGCTGGTAATTTGGTCCCTAATCACCTCATGCAAAAAATCCCAGTGTTTTTTAATGACATCATACATAATCATAAGGCAAAATGGAATGCCATCTGTCTTGCACCATTTCCCTTTGTCTTCTTAATCAGGACTTATTTCTGTACCTCTCACTTCTTTCACTCTGTGTAGATAATTCAATACATTTTGGAAATTCAGGATTTATCTGGACTTCGGGTTTCCACAGTTCTATCAGCTCACCAATAAAGTCAGCATAAAACTAGTTTTCCTTACTTGTTCTATTATTTTAGAAATGTGATTGGGGTGTAACAAATTCCAGAAAAAATTCATTTATGGTGTAACGATACCATAAAATTCAAAGCAAGCATATTTTTACCCTTTTTCCTGATATTTTCTTGCATCTATTCCTCAAAATTTTTAAGGGTTAAAATGTTTCTCATGAGCAAAATTTATGTAATACTTATGTACAGAACTTATTATATCATCCACTGTTGGTATCGTTTTGTTTTGCTCAACCTCTCATAATTGTTGTCAGATCCTGAACATTTCTAGGAAGAAAAATACCCTGATTTCAGGAATGTTTTTTAGGTTATCCAGACATTTTAGCTCCCATCAGAACCCTTTTGGTGCCCAAACCCTTTCCAGCATCCATAGGCTCACACCCTTTCCAGCAGGTGGGGTCTGATTTTCAACAGGTAAAAATAACCAATATGAAGTTTCTAACCTAAACTGCGGCTCCAGCCTGAAAAATCAACTTATTTTTTCATAAGCCTGTGTTTGTTAAATGTATTCCCACCTCACCTCCCAGCCACAAACAGGAAATTCCTCCCAGCACAAACTCTTCGGGGTCCAAACCCCGCCTGCATCTATATTTGAAATCACCCAGCACATTGTAGCACTCCCCCCCCCCAAAAGAAAAAAAGCAAAATAATAATATGCAGCCTGCAGAATGTGCTTCTCCAGCATAAAGCATCTGCTTGCACAGTTCACCAGAAGTTTCTTTGTCTCTTATGGCTTTGTGGATAACTTTATACCTCCTTTTTTAGAGCCAACAGCAAATTGGCATTTCCAAAGTCGCGGTTCGAACACTCTGCAAAAAGCTGAAGCAGACACACGTGCTGGTGGCTTTATCAACTTAAGCCCTGCTCTCCTTATTCTCCTGATGGAGCTTCCTACATGGAAGAAACTGATTTTTTTTTTTTTTTCAGTAAACTTGTGTGCTTGCTTTTCAATCTCCTTTTTTAACCCTTTCTTTCACGTCCTCCACAAAAGGCTGTTCAGTTTTCTGTGCTGGGCAACTCTGTTCAAGGTGCTGACTGAGCTCTGCATTCCTGGAGTTTCAGGAGTTCAGACTTGAACTTCCCTCCTTTATTTAGGGATAACTAAGGTGGGCAATCAGAATAATTTGGGTTGGAAGGGACCTTAATACCCATCTAGTTCCAACCCCCTGCCATGGGCAGGGAACCTTCCACTGGACCAGGTGCTGTCCCCCAATTATCCACTCCCTCATGCAACACAGAATTAATTAATTGAGACGGGAAATTCCAAACTGGAAGTTCACATTCCCTGTAGGCATCACACCCACCACACTGCCTCCCACCCCACAACCTCCTGTTTGACCCCAGCGGAGATAAAATTTACTTGGATTTTTCAAACAAACTCAAACCAAGCCCTTGCAAACGGGCAGGTTTTAAACCAGGCTTTACCAAAAACCAGCTTGGAGCACAAAAACCCCACCCCAGCTTTGCCAGGGTGCCCAGGATGCTCAGCCAGATGAGGAGACCACCTTGGCATCAGCACAAAGTCCCTGAGCATCCCCAGTCCAAAGATCCCAAGCAGTGGCCACAGTGCTGCCCCAGGCAGAGCCTCTTGGCACCTCTTGGAAAACCAAGGTGGGTACATTTTTACTCCTTAAGAAAGCCTCAGATTCGGTTTTATCTTGCTTTTTTTTTAGCATTATCCCCTTCCCCACTGGTTCCTCAGTGTCTCCTGATGGAGCACAAAGTCGCCTTTGAAGCTCTATCAAAAAACCAGTCTCTTTCCTCAAAAATAATCCAGATTATTCTAGAAATGACTAGAATGAAATGTCTAGAAATGACTATTCCTTCTCCTTATTTATCACTTCCCTATTTCTCCTGTGACCTGGAAGCTTTAAAATTGGGGGTTTTTTTCCAGATCATTAACCATCTCACAGAAAAGCATCAGGCCATGGCTGGATCTCTGGGAGATGTTGCTGAAAACATCCCAATTACTTTTTGCAATTAGTTTACCAGTTTTAAATCTGCTTAATATGGGCCACAGTAATTTTTTTTTTATGTCCTGATTTCTTTTATTGGAATGCCATGTAGTACTAAGTCAAGTATAGGATTTTAAGTACATTATGACAGCTCAGTAAGCTTTATCAGTCCCTTTAGCTCAGATCTTTGCTCCCAAAGCCTGAAATCTTGGAGCTAGCTGGCAGCCAAACTTTCCCTTATATCCCTAATTTTTACCAAGACCAGTGCCAAAAGCCATGCTTTTATGCAAGCAGTTCAACCAGTGTCTTAAACACAAACCAAATGAGGGATGACTAAATAAAATAAGTTAGGATTCATCAAAATAAGTTTTATTTATCAAAATAAGTTAGGATTTATCAAAATTCAAGTGAGGTGTGGGCTGCTGGTTTGGGTTTTCCTTTTTCCATGGGGTTTGGTTTGTTCTGGGGTT
>NW_020956088.1:274711-276222 GCF_003031625.1 Empidonax traillii
CAAGCAGTTCAACCAGTGTCTTAAACACAAACCAAATGAGGGATGACTAAATAAAATAAGTTAGGATTCATCAAAATAAGTTTTATTTATCAAAATAAGTTAGGATTTATCAAAATTCAAGTGAGGTGTGGGCTGCTGGTTTGGGTTTTCCTTTTTCCATGGGGTTTGGTTTGTTCTGGGGTTTTTTTTAAATACACTATCCTGGCAGAAACTATTCTTTAGGGAAAAGATCTGTCCATTAAGAAAATAATTAAAGCTCTTTGCTTGCAACAAAACCACTGTCAGTTCTAAAGGAAAAACCTCTGAAAACAGGTGTCACCAAGTTAATAATTATTTCTGACTTAGTCAAGGAGCAGGAAAGTCTCTTCTAGGGCAGATCTTTAAAGATAACATTTTTCTCTTCTAGAACTCTCTATAATGTTAAGGTGTTTAATTTATTTCAATAAACCTCCAACTAGTGAGAGAAGACTTGTTGCTATTTCTTTCTTTGTCTAGAACTGGATCCCACCATAAAGGCTGGAAGAGGGATGAGCTTTTATGTATTTAAATAGCTTTGCTTTAATTAATGAGCTCCAGCTTCCAGTCTTTGGGAGCTGGACATCAGCTTTGGTGGTGGTTTGTAGGAAAAATTAGATCCATTATTCCTTTTATGCATATTTTTATGGATATTATATATATATGTATATGCAAATACTGGTTTTCATTGTTCTGGTTTTCCCTCCTCTATTTCTGTGAGTGTAGTTTGCTCAACTAAAGTAAAAAATAAGTAAATCCACATTATTTAACTACAAAAAGTTGATATTTTCACCTAAAATCTCTATGTCTATGTTTCCAAGAGATAGAAAATGTCCTCTTTCACTCCAGGTTCAACCTTTCCATGATTTTGTCCATCCTGCACAATATTTGTGTGGGGATTTTGGTTCAGAGTCAGATCTCTGTCCTTGCTCAGCCAAGGATGTATCATTAGACTTGCAGCAATTAAGATTTTAGTTGAAATCAGCAAAATGGAGATTCCTCCCAATCCCATTTACAACATCCTTGGAGAAAATAGGGATTCTTTCCAGTCTCAGCCTCCTTTCTGCTCCATTATTATACAAAATGGGCACCCAAAGCTACACATAACTATAAAATGATTATGATTTATCTGGGTATTTTTGTTCCTTTAATCTATTAGGCCAATTGTCCTAATTTAACTAAGTAATTCTGTTAATTTAACTTTGGGGTTAATCTTGCTTTAAGAACACTTTTTGCTGAACAGTGAGACTGTGCTCGGTTGATGCATTTTCTTTTTTAGACCTGAATGTAACCTTTTTTAAAAAAAAAAAAAAAGCAAACCAACAAAAGTTTCTAGTACATCATGTGATCAATAGATACAAGTACCTTCATTTTTTAAATTAGTCTAAGGCTATTTTCCTTTTACTGTTGTATAAACAGGGAATTGAAGGGTAAAATAGTTAAAACTTAATGCTATAGTGCTAATGTGGCTTTTAAATCACGTCAGCAGCAATCAC
>NW_020956088.1:278202-283280 GCF_003031625.1 Empidonax traillii
CTTTTTCTCCTTTCCCCCCATTTCCCCCCTTTTTCTCCTTTCCCCTCATTTCCCCCCTTTTTCTCCTTTCCCCTCATTTCCCCCCTTTTTCTTCTTTCCCCCCTTTTTCTCTTTTTCCACTTTTCCCACCCATTTTCCACCTTTTCCCCTTCTTCCCTTTTCTCCTCCCTTTTTCCCCTTCCCTCCCTTTTTTCCCCCTTCCCCCTTTTATTCCCCTTTTCTTTCTTTCTTTTAATTTGGGGAAAAAAAAAAAAAAGACAAAAATCCCACTCTGCTTTTAACCAAAATACAGTGAAAGTGAAAGGGCAGGTGCCACACACAGCTTCCCTCAGTCACTGCAAGAAAAGAACTTTCAGCCTGCAATTGGAGATTAAAAGTATATCCATGCTCAAATTTCAAAACTCTGATAAGAACATGAGCATCTTTAATAATGCATTAATGTCTAAACCTGGAAGATAAATTAACTTTGAAGTGTTTGGATTACATGCTGAGATGGTTATTCCACCATTTCCCAAAAAAGCAGTCCTGTAGATGGTGCCTTTCCAACAGAATATTGTACTGAGAGAGCATCTCCAACATTTAGTTGGAGACCAGGAGGTGGAGAGAACCCACACAGGAGGAAATTCCTGGCTACAGCCATGGTTGGGGTTCCAGCTCCATGGAGGGTTGGAATTAGATGGTTTATAAGGTCCCTTCCAACACAAGGAATTCAATGGTGCCCACTTACACCGGAGACACTAAAACAACAATAAAAACATCTGGACCAACACAGCTGTGTGACTGAAGGGGTGAGCTCTGAAGTCATTATTGACACAAATTCACACGGGGGAGTTTGGTCTCCACAGGCCAAGCAGGATTTTCCTAAGCCTGCATCCAACAGAGCAGAAGGGGGGATTTTTTCCTTCATTAATTAACTCCTTTAACAGAGAGCCCCCCTCCCAAAAAACCAACAGCAATTGCCTCCTGGAGACCTGTAAACTTGTCCCTGTCCCCCATTCCCGCTTAGTCTGTGCAACAACTGCACTTCTGGTTCATCCTACCCCCAGATCCTGGCTTTGGAGGTGGTTGGAGCACCTTGGTTGAACATCACCAACCACAACTTTCAGCTGAAGAGCAGAAAAACCCAAAGGAGCATGAAAATGCCAAGGATGTAGATGCCAAACGTGCTGGGGTTTAGCTCCTTGGACAAAAGGCCACAGCCCAAAATTCAGTACAGCACGTTAATATTCCTAATTTCTGCACTGAGGTGGGGTAAGACCTTCATTAAAAAGAGAATGTGTGGCCAACCCCAACTGAAAATTCACATTTTGCAGAGTGTTTCATCCACCCTGAAAACCAGACAAGGCACAGAGAGGCACAACCCCCTCAGAAAGCAGAAAGGAATAAAGCAATCCATAGGGATGGGCTTTTCCCTAACATTAACTCAGCTGGAATTCGTTGCTGGCAGCACTTTTTGTTCACAGGAAGACAGAAATTCTTCATATCAGATAAAAGAGCTACCAGAGCATTCAATAATATACTGAGCACTAAAAAAAAAAATGCTTGATTAAGAAAGTATTTTAGTTGTATCCCTTCCCCTGTCGTTATTAAGAACTTCTCCAAGCCTTTTATTCCATTTCCCATCCACCCTGTCCAGAATAAGTGTGGTTCTGAACAAAACTCCAAACTCTGGATAATTGTCTGACTTAAATTTAAGAAACTGTGGGAGCTCACCCCCAAAATAAATATTAACATTTAGTGGGAAAGAAAAAGATAGAAGGAATCTAAAAGAAGTTAAAATTAAAAAATCCATCATGAAAAATTTGACAATCCCATCATAATAAATCAGGGCCTGTGTTTCGCATCATGCTGAAGAAAGAGCTATTTTTGATATAGGGGTCTTAAAAGGAACAAATAGCCAAAAAAAATCATGTCTGGGACAGTACTGCTAAAAGTGGGAACCTCTAAGTGAGTTGAGTGAGCTGTCACCTATGTGAAAAGAGATCTTTCTGAAATTCAGGTGCTGCCCACCTTTAGCTGTACCAAACCTTGCAAAAAAATCAAAGTGTTTCCCCATGGGAAACGTAGATCAGCTTGGAAATCAATTAATTCCTTCCATCCTCCTTGGGCAGGGCACTCTGTGCTGGGTCAGGCCCTGAGAAGTGGTGGGGAACGGGGCTGCACCCAGTTGGGATCCAGTCACCAGTGGTGTCCCCCAGGGATCAGTGCTGGGCCCAGTCCTGTTTAACACCTTTATGGATGATTTAGATGAGGGGATTGAGTCCACCATCAGCAAATTTGCAGATGACACCCAGCTGGGTGGGAGAGTGGATCTGCTGGAGGGTAGGAGGGCTCTGCAGAGGGACCTGGACAGGTTGGAGGGACGAGTAGAATCCCACAGGGTGAGGTTCAACAAGGCCGAGTTTTGGGTCCTGAATGTTGGCCACAACAAACCCCTGCAATGCTACAGGAGGAGGCTCAGGGGTGACCTCATCACTCTCTACAACTCCCTGACAGGAGGGGGGATCCAGGCTGGGTTTGGTCTCTTCTCCCAGGAACCAGCAGTAGGAAAAGAGGGCTCGGTCTTAAACTGCACCAGGGGAGGTTCAGGTTGGACATCAGGAAGAAATTCTTTCCAGAGAGAGTGATCAGACACTGGAATGGGCTGCCCAGGGAGGGGGTGGAGTCACCATCCCTGGAGGTGTTTTAAGGACAGACTGGATGGGGCAAGGTGGGGTTGGGTTGGACTCGATGATCTCAGAGGTGTTTTTCAACCTGGTTGATTCTGTGATAAATTCTAATTGGTACAGAAATTGTCTCATGTCTGATCCAGGTGGATTCTCATCTCCCTTACAGCTCTTTCAGGGGCTGTGCTGCTGATACCCAACTGAATCCAAAGGTAGGGACCAGTTCAGGCCTTAATAGTGGGGAGAAGACAACAGTAAAAAAGGTCAAGCCCCAAACTAAAAGCAAACCCAAAAAATTACCAATGTAAAATATACTGGGAGATGAAGGGATAAAATAAACCTCACTGGAATTTTTCTGACATTCACTGTGGCAGAACAACCAATGTAATACTAAAAACAAACAAACAAAAAAACCACAAAAAAAATATTCTGAATTGAATGAGTATTTGAATATTTGAATGAATAGTTGAAGAAGGAGGGGATTTCTTTAGATACTCAAGCGATGGATTGCCTTAGAGGGAATTTTTATTAAATCTTATCTCATCTGCTCAAATCATTTGAAAAACTCAGGCAGGGCCCTCACATTTGTGCAGTTTAGACAGGTCAGATGGTTCTGATGGGAGCAGATTTTCCTTCTGCTGCCATCTTGTGCCACAGAACCTGAGCTTACTGTGAGGGGGAAAAGAGGGGGGAAAGAAAAATACCCTACCACATATTTATATGTATATAAATATATATCTGAATATGTATATATAAATACCCTTTAAAATATAAGCAGGGAGTACGGGACAGAATAAAAGTTTGCCAGTGCCCACAGACAGGTTGAAATAACAGTTCAGATACTTCTGAACCGAGTCACTGCCGTGAGAAGCAGAAGGCTGATCTAAAATAGTATCACACTCCTGTGTCATCCTGCAATATCTTCATCTTTAGATGCTTTTATTGCTCATAAAATTCCATCTGACAGAGCCACAGGGAAGAGCACCAGGAGGAGTCAGCAGGAGATGCCCCATCCCCAATCACAAAGTTTTTCTCTTAATAATCTGCTTTTCTTGCCATTTCAGTGTTTTTCTGCAGCCAGCTCTTTCAAAAGTTGTTTCACCTCCGTGTTTCCCTTTACACTTGCCTTGAATTTCATCTCCTGACCTATTAACAATCCCCACATTCCTATTGTATCTTAAGATACCATCACTCTCCAAGGTATTTTAGTGTCATTCCATCTTTTTACTGCTTCTTTACCTGTTTCTCCAAAAGGAAACCGTTCAACTACTCAACACAAAATTGCCTCACCGAATCCACCTCAAGCATTTAAATATTTACAGTCGTAGTTAGTAGAGATATTTAGTTACTTAGAATACGTTTTATACTTCCTGGAAGATAATTTGTCTGGCTTTGCACAAGGACTGGGGCTCCAGTACGTTGGGTGCCACAGAAATACAACATAACCCATAAAATAAAGCATAAAAGAGCTCGAAATCCAAGCAAGGGACGAGCACAGCTGGGTGGGAGCGAGGAAAACACTCTGACAAATCATCAACAAACTTATTACTAAGTTTCCCTAAACACTTCCTTCAAAAAGGTAGGAAAAGGGTTTGCTTTAAGGAAGGATTTGAAGGGAAATACTGAGATACCACTGTGAAAGTAAAGGGTGTAAAAGCTTCCACAACTCTTCCCTGTGCTCTTGGTTAATGAAATTAGGAATAAATAAAGATTTTCTAGCAATGCTTATATCGGCACATCATGGAAACATAGAAGGGTTTGGGTTGAAGGGACCTTAAAGTTCATTTTGTTCCACCCCCTTCCATGGGCAGGGACACCTTCCACTAGCCCTGGTTGCTCCAAGCCCCATCCAACCTGGCCTTGGACACTTCCAGGGATGGGGTTTAATGTCTGTCAGGAGACACTCTCAAAGAAAAATTAAGTAAAGAAAAGGATGCTCCAAGATTCCCTCGTGTCTAAATGAAATTTGGAAAGAAGTGGACACAGAGCTACAAAGTTTTCCCAAACACTTTGATACTGAAAAGAAACTGGGAAGGAAAATATTCTCCTCTCTGTTCCTGTTTTCCACAGTCTCTGACCTTCATAGCACAGATTTTTGGTACAGGATAAGGTAAAATCAATGGAATTAAGAAAAACTCCTTTGGAAACAAAACCTTGAGCTGCCCTTCCCAAAACAGATTTTACTCCACTCTAAACTCACAACTTGTCCACTGGTTTAAAAAGCCAGCAATCTGACAGAAATAGCTGGATATTTACTAACATAAACCACTTTATTAGGAATATAAAGTTTTTGTATTAGTTCTGAGCCCCAGTTATTGTACAATAAAATCAAACTACTAAATCTAATCCATAGTTCCCACCCCAGAGGTGTGAGGGAAGATGTTCCTCCAGTGACTTCATGTATGCTTGGCT
>NW_020956088.1:283550-293369 GCF_003031625.1 Empidonax traillii
TCCACTGGTTTAAAAAGCCAGCAATCTGACAGAAATAGCTGGATATTTACTAACATAAACCACTTTATTAGGAATATAAAGTTTTTGTATTAGTTCTGAGCCCCAGTTATTGTACAATAAAATCAAACTACTAAATCTAATCCATAGTTCCCACCCCAGAGGTGTGAGGGAAGATGTTCCAGCCAAGCATACATGAAGTCACTGGAGGAACAAATCCATCCCCAAAGAAGTTCAAATCATTTTTCCAATTGTTCTATACACGCATGTGACACAAAAGGAGGAAAAAAATTGCCCTGGATTGGCAATATTATTACTTATATTAATTTAAGCTATTGAACTGGTGTCAAAAAGCGTGAATTGTGGTGTTTACTTTTCACAGGATTTCACAGGAGGTTGTGCTGGGAAAGGGAACGGCAAAGGGTGGGGAGTTTTCATTTAGGCAACTTCAGATTCCCACAGCAGGACAATGTTGTGAGCAGTGGAAGGGACCTCAGCACACAGAAATAAAGTATTTGGCAAAAAGTTATTCATTGCACAGAAGAAAAATTCAGATTTCATAAGCGACAAAAGGAATGGCAAACACCCCTAATCATCCAACACTGCAGAGGTGAAACACCTTTCAAATTCCAGAAAAAAAAAAAAAGAAAAGGAAGCACAAAAATAATAAGAAAAAACCCCCAATATTATCCTTATTTATGCCCCTGATTGTACCTACCTCTGTCAGTCCATAAAGGAGGATGTATCCTTATATCCAGCCCCAGGAGCAGATTAATCCCACAGCTTAACGCAGGGAAAGCACTCTGGGAAAAGTGACCCCCTTAAAAGCAGCAGCACAAATGCCTCTGTGGCAGGATCAGGTGAGCTCAGCAGGTGAAACCAGAACAGCTTCCAGGTGGTTGTGGTGCTTTCTCAGTGCCTGGATGAAGGCTGATGGGGGTGAAAAAAAATGGCATAAACACCCCTAGGATGGGGTACCAGAAATTCAGGATGTCTTGGGAATTTTTGTTAGTGGCATTTCCCACTAAAATGTCACAGTTTCTTCAAGTGGGCAGAGCAGTGGAGCACAAGCAGCACTCAGGGCATTTAGGGATAATTATGGGATCTCCTGAAGCGAAGTCAAACCCACACACCTGGCAGGTGATGGGATATGGGATTGCACATTCGGGATGGGATCCAGCATGGGGCTGGTGTGGGAGTTATGAGGAACACAGAATCATCAAATCCCAGACTGGTTTGGGTTGGAAAGGACCTAAAAATTCACTTTATCCCAACCCTTTCCATAGGCAGGGACACCTTCCACTAGCCCAGGTTGCTCCAGCCTGGCCTGGGACACTTCCAGGGATCCAGGGGCAGCCACAGCTTCTCTGCCCAACCTGTGCCAGGGCCTGCCCACCCTCCCAGCCAGCAATTCCTTCCCAATCTCCCATCTGTCCCTGCCCTCTGGCAGTGGGAAGCCATTCCCTGTGTCCTGTCCCTCCATGCCTTGTCCCCAGCCCCTCTCCAGCTCTCCTGGAGCCCCTTTAGGCCCTGCAAGGGGCTCTCAGGTGTCCCTGGATCCTTCTCTCCTCCAGGTGATCCCCCCCAGCTGTCCCAGCCTGGCTCCAGAGCAGAGGGATCCAGCCCTGGCAGCATCTCCGTGGTCTCCCCTCTCCAGCAGCTCCACTAAAATAAGGATAAACACTAAAGACAAAGGTTCTGAGTCAGCTGCCACTAAACTAAAACGGGATTCCACTGATTTAAGTGGACACTGGGCTGGAAAATACAGCAATTTGTGTCCAGACCCAGCTTTGGCACAGCCCAGGAAGGCTCCAGGGTCTGCAGTACCTCTGTCTCCTCTTACAGAGCAGCAGCATCCGACAAGACCATCCATCCTGGAATGCATTTGGGAACAAACTTCTACTTCAGCAGGGTATCTGTGAACATTTTAATTCTGTTAAGGCCAAAATAATGATAAACAAGGATAATAGTTACAAAAATTCCCCCCTTCCCAAAAGAGTCCTCAAAATCCTGATTTACTGGCTGGGAGCTGGATTCACTAAACAGGAATACAGTAACTTAATAATCTGAGCATTGCAGTTTTCATGAAGGAAAATTAACTAATTCATTATGGCTTATAATTTGCTGAGGCATAGCTGCCATATTTGTAAAATCAGCAGGTTCAGAAAAAAAAGCAAGTTTTTAATGAATGTTCTTTTTTTTTTTTTTTTCCCTTTCCCAGATCCACAAATGATACAATTACTTAGCTCCCTCTAGTGCCAATTTCCAAAATAAATTCCCCCACTAATGACCGTGTTCACCAATGCAATCATCGGAGCAAATTAAAAATTCACTTGGCAATAATTAACTGGTGAACTCTCAAAGGATGGAGTAAATTGCCATGAACTAAAGCAGAATTCAACTGGTGTCACAATTACAAAGAAAGGTCAAATGTAGGCTTTCTGCAATAACAAAAATCCCACATCCCTCTGCAGGCATTGTGGGGTTGCAACAGTCGAGGCTCACGTGCCCAGAAAGAGCAGGGAGCAGGGAGAGCCCACGGAGCAGCTCCATCATTTCTCTGACACTTCCAACCCCATTATTAAAGTTGCAATAATTTCTTTATTTGTCATGTGCAGTCTTCATTTCTAAGGTTCAATAATTTGGTATTCGAAAGGTACTCCACGATGAAAGAGGACACCTGAAAATATATATTTTTAACCTTAAATTGTAAAAAAAAAAGTCTCTTTTACCCCCTCTGGCTTTTAAAAATGGGCTCAGAACTGTATTATATTCACTTGGCCTTTTCTTAGAATCTTCCTTTGGTTCCCTTTGGCCAGAGAAGGTGCTGAGCAAGATGAAACTTTGGAATAACCCCATATAGATACTCTAAAATAATAAGAATAAAATAACAACAAAAACATCATAATTATTATTATAGTTATAATTATAATAATAATGTAAACTATTAGTAATAATTACAGTACTTACAGAGGAATCCTTGTGCTCATCCAGATGTTGGAGGAAAGAGGTGCCGCAGGGGCAGGAAGGTTTCTCCTTTTACCTCCTATAGTTACCCTATAAATAAGAATAATCATGAATACAGCCCTATAAAACAGATAATTTGCAGGCATATTTGAGGTTTTCTTTTGATTGTGGTGTGGTTGTTCTCTGCCCTGTTCCTGGATTTCTTTCCTTTGCTCTCACCCCACAACACACTCCAGGACAAAGCATTTTCTGTGCAGAACAAAGGTTGTAGATACTTTTTTAGTTCGAGTTTTAGTGCAGCAGACAATGGTTAATTAGAAGATATGTCACAACCTGCCAGAAAACACATGCAAAAGTTCTCATTTAAAATATATATTTAGATAAAAGTGAGGGCTGAGTGGGCTAAACTCTCTGTGCCCCGTTGCTCCAGTCACCAAATTAAGCACCAGTCTGGAGCAGGCTGTTGATTTTTGGTACAGAATCATCTGAAAACCAACTTATTTCCAAGAAAATTCATCTCTTGCTTTTAGTTTCTTGGATTTAATCTCAGTCCAACAGCTCTTTACAAGCACCATATGCAGCGTCACTGCAAAACCACTATAAATACAATATTTCTTTTGATTTCCATTTTTCTTAATCCCTGCTTGGATTGGTTTATCAAACCTGCTCCACGCACCACAGCCATGGGAAGGTCACTGTCACCTCAGCAGAGCTGGATCCCATGGAATGGCCATCTTTGGGAAAAACCATCTCATATCACTGCCAGAGGGCAGGGATAGATGGGATATTAGGAGGGAATTCCTGGCTGGGAGGGTGGGCAGGCCCTGGCACAGGTTGGACAGAGAAGCTGTGGCTGCCCCTGGATCCCTGGGAGTGTCCAAGGCCAGGCTGGAGCAACCTGGGCTAGTGGAAGGTGTCCCTGCCCATGGCAGGGGGTGGAACAAGAGTTTTAAGGTCCTTTCCACCCCAAACTATTCCATGATGCTGATTTAAACCTGTTCCAGCTGCACTTTCCTCCTATTTGGAGAGCAAAGTCCCATGTCAAAGGAGTTGTGACTCTCTATGAAAGGACAATCAGCTCTCTGCAAACACCAGCCTTAGGGTGTTCTCTACAAACTGAACTAAACATATATATTTTTAAAAAGACAAACTAAGCTCTTGTTGAGGCTGTGAAGGACAGGGCAGTCTACCCTTCCCCTGGGACCAGATCCACACTTCAGCCGTGCTTTCTGCAGGAAAACTGAGGTGCCCTAACCTCAACTTGCAAATATTACTGTCTGCCAAGTCAAAAAAAAAAAAGCAGCAAAGGAGCAGCCAGAGCGTTTCCATTCTGGAGCAGCTCTCGGGTCACCCCTCACTGGCAGTGGCACGAAGGCTGACCCAAAACCTCCCATCGTAGGGCTCGATTCCAAACGTGCTCGTCGCCATCCCCTGTCAGCCAGTTCATCTTCCTCCTTGAAGTGCAGGCACTGGAAATAAAGGAGCAGCCCCAGAGCCCCCTCAGCACGGCTCCCTGCGTCCAGGGATCATCCCTTTTATAATTCAGGGGTCACATTAAGCTTCTGGTGAGGGCTCATGGGGACCCAGCAGGGCTGGAGGTCCCCGTGTCACCGAGCCAGAGCAGAGCCTTCTTTGCTTGCAAACACATTTCCTTGTTCTTCGGCTTTGCTGGAAAACCTCTGAACCACCACATCCAGCACATCCTAAAAAATAACCACATCAGCTCATCGAGCCCCTCACCTGCTTCTAAAGGCTCTTGAATAGAAGTCACCTGGAAATATGAAATTATTCAGTTTAAACAGATGTTGTCTCGTGGTAAATTATCCCATTTCATCCACACCTGTCTCTATTTCTTGCTTTTTCTCCCATTTCTTTGAATGAAACAGGCAATACCAATGGATTTTAATATTCCAGCCATACAAGCTATCCCATAAAATGTCAGTAGGTCTGTCAGTTTTCCTTTATTGCCTTCTCATCAAGAGGTGACTCAAATAAGGAGACACTAAATTAGGAGCTGAAGAACACACATTTGTTACCTTCCTGCCAACACACACAGGTACCACGTATAACCTCTGTGACTTCATTCAACCCCCACTGGCTTTTGAAGAGAAAATTCCTTTTCCAAATTCTTCCAAACTGCAGTTGAGTGCCCAGGTCCGTTTTTCCCCATAGGCCCACATTCACTCCCATATTTTTTCCTAAGCAAACCAGATCGGTTTTAAAGAACAAATATTTCCCACACATTTCCTCAGACTGATCTGAAACTCTTTTATTCCTATTTTATTCTTCCTAATTTAAAATGCAAAACAGCCTGCAGGTGCTACTGAGAAGTAATAATTATTTTTATTATGTATTTATATATTATATTTCTTCTTCCTATGAAAATAATACATTGTAATGTTTATTACAATAATATAATAATTTTTATGTGGAGTTATATTATTACATAATAAATATTATATTCCCCATCCCTGGAAGTGTCCAAGGCCAGGTTGGAACGACCTGGTTGAGAGGAAGGTGTCCCTGCCCATGGCATGGGATGAGATGAACTTTAAGGTCCCTTCCAACCCGAACCATTCTATGATTATGTAAAAATAGAATAGAGTAATATAAAATGTATTTAAACTGCGTATTTAATATATGACACATTTGATTATATATTATAATAATTCACGTATTTCAATGGCTTTTTTCTCTGGACCACGTTTCCATCTTAAAAAAAAAAAAATCCATTAAAAACCAAAACAACAAAAAACCTCCAACTACAATCAGTGGCATTTGATAATAAACCACTGATGAGGCCACCACACATCCCAGTATCCCAGTCCTGGGTATCCCAGTAGCTCTCCTCGACCTAAACTGATGAACTGTTGACATAAATCCTACAGCTGTAACTCCTAAGCCACATCACCCTTTTTCCAACACTGCCACGGCACCTTCTGCTGAGTTGTAAAGATGATCAGCCCCAAACTATCCCACCCCAGAATTATTATCAGGATATATTTGTGCCAAGAGGAACTAATGGGAATTATTATGCAGATTGCATTTCCTTCCCTGCTGAATTCAACCCACCTCCACCAGCCAGAGCCAAAGGAGAACAGAACTCAGCTGTGGGAGAGCAGCACAGGTTGGAGTTTGTTCCCGAATTTGCGTTGCTGATTCTTTCAGGATTGGGAGACACATGTTTCCTGTTCCCATAATTACAGGATGAAAGCCCCGGTCTCGATTTTAAAGGCATGGAAAATTTCACGTGTATTTTATTGGCTCTCAGGGTAGGACAACTCCACTGCTGGATGGAGAAACCAGCAAGCACGCATCGAGGCAGCTTCCAAGAGTTATAAAACAATATCAGAGTTATAAAGTAAAGAGTTATAAAGTAAATCAGCAGTGACTGGCTTTAAACCTGGTTAGAAGTGATGCTGTAAATGCTCTGCTTCCCCTTGGGAGCTCCTGGTCCCATTTCTCTGCTGGTGTCCCATCCCTGGCTCAGGATGGGATTCCCAGGGATGTACTGGGGTCATTCTCTTCTCACCATCTCCACAGATCAAAATTCAAGGCCAGGCAGGGCCCCCCTTTAGAGTCACAAAGAGAGCCCTGATGCTGCCCAACCTTGGGGGCTCCTGTTGATCAAATAATTAAAGATCCCTCGATTTAATAAACCTCTGTCTGTACTTTGTCCAACTTGACCCCATCACCTAAAAATGAACAGTTAGGAGCACTATTAAATCAGTAATCTATGGATGGAACACTACCTAGAAAACCACTGGAATTTTTTTAGGGCAGCTTCTCCAAGCAAAGGGAAGGGACTGCAGGAATTAATTTGCTGTGCTTTGATTTCTTGTTCCTTTAAACTTTTGCCAGAGGTGATGGGAATGCCAGATGCACATTTTTTGGTGTGCTTTAAAATCCAAATAAATACAAATAGTGTATGCTTGGGTTTGGTGTTTCCCCTCTGAATTTTTTTTTTCCCCCTGTGGAAAAAGCATTCAGTGGGAAAATAGGTATTTCCAGCCTGTCATAAGAGCAGCCACAACGAGGATTCAGTAAATCTCTCTTAAAGAATCACTTACAGAGGGATTTCGAGATGAAGACACATTTTTCTGCACATGAAGAGATGTGTAATCAGTGGTTTTCTTTTGTACTGTAATTGATGCTTCAAAAAATGCATTCACTGGAGTACCGGTGTTTAATGTTTCAGGCTGGAAAAACAAACAGGAACCAGCAAAAACAAACAGAGTTAAATTCTCAGATGATCAGCTTCCTTGTAAAGGTCCTTTATGGTTCACTTGAATTAGCTAAATACTCAAAAATAGCTTCTTTTGTGCTAAAAAACTTTGTGACAGCGCTCTGAAGTTTTACATTCATTCACTGTAAGGGGGAAAAAAATGGGATTATTTAAATAAAACCCCAATAAAAACTGTCCAGGATACCTCTAAATGAATATTTGTAAAGCAGAATATCCAAAAACTAGCAGTTATGATTGGTGCATCATTTCATGTTCAATTTAAATGCCTTAAATTCATGGACTATTTTTAAGCACAGCCTGAAGTGTCCAAGGTTTTAGACCGCTGGAAATTTCCCTGCACGTGCTGAAAATGTGGACTGCTTTACTGGCAAGGAAATCAAATGTGGATTTGATTAATTGATGTGGCCAGATATTAAAAACTTTTGCTTCTTATCCCATTAAAAGTAACACTAATGAGCAGTGGCTGTGACCTTCAAGGGGGAAGCCACGTGTGCTTCAACCCCCTCAGTATTTACCACCCAAATTTAATCTTTATAATGGACACCTTAAAAGGAATCTGATAGAAAATCCTCAGAGCCGCTCCAAAACTAAAACACTTAAGGAAGATTTTGATTAATGCCTCGTGATTAATCAATTGATTAATATAGTTTTCAATACAGATGTGAGGACAGTGTCTACTTTAATCAACCACCCTGAAAATGGTGAAGACAAATGATCTATTTTTCTGTCGATGGAAAAAGGAAAGCCTGCTTTAGCAGTTATGGAAATTATAAGATGAGCCTTCCCTACCATGCCCAGCTTTTTCCTTTTATGAAAACCTTCCACACAGGAACTGTTAATTAGGTAATTGCCATCCTTTTGGGAAGGAACTCCATATAAACCTAAAAGGAGCCCCCACTTTCAGCCCAAACGAGTGCACTTCTTTAAAGGAATTGTTTTAGAATTGCGCCATAATCCATATTTAAAGTCCCTCTCCCCGATATTTCTTTATTCTGAGACTGTTTCTAATTTGTGATTATGCTTTCCACCATACTAAAACTGAAATCTTTATTCCAGTCAAAAATAATCACCCCGTAATTACTGTGACAAACTGCCCAAGCTGTATCATTGTGGCCATTTCGACTAATGATATTGTATTAGAATGCCGAGCAATAGACTTCAAATGGAAAATATAATTATGTGCATTAGTTTGTCTAAGCATTTATAAGATCACATATCCATCAGTTATCAGGTCTCATAAAAAAAGCCATATATCACTGTCACTGCCGGTTTTGTTGGTGGAAATGTGGGCCGGCGGGAACTCGGCTTCGGATGTGCCTCTCAAATTCCACTGATTCTCTTGATTCCAGGAAATCCACGGGAGCTGAACTCCTGTAAGATGAGCAGGATTCTCTCAGGTGATGGCACGGGAACAAATTGTTCGACGGTCTCGCCAAACATAAATTCGATGCTGTTTAATCTTGAAGATGGGGTTAACTTTTACACACTGGACTGCTCCCTGTGCATGAAGTCAAGTGGTTCATGGAATTCCAGAATCATTTAGGCTGGAAAAGCCCTCCCAGCCCATGGATCCCCCCTGTGCCCCATCCCCACCTTGTCCCCAGCCCAGAGCACTGAGTGCCAGGGACACCTCCAGGGCTGGGCACTCCAAACCTCCCTGGGCAGCCCCTGCCAGTGCCTGACTACCCTTTCCAGGAGAAATTCCTGCTGATGTCCCACCTGCCCCTCCCCTGGCACAGCCTGAGGCCGTTCCCTCTCCTCCTGTCCCTGTTCCCTGGGAGCAGAGCCCGACCCCCACCCCTGGCTCCCCCCTCCTGTCAGGGATTGCAGAGCCAGAAGGTCCCCCCTGAGCCTCCTTTTCTCCAGGCTGAGCCCCCCCAGCTCCCTCAGCCCCTCCTGCTGCTCCAGCTCCTTCCCAGCTCCCTTCCCTTCCCTGCACCTGCTCCAGCCCCTCAATGTCCTTTCTGTGAGTGACACAGAACTGGACACAGCACTTGAGGTGCCTCACTGGTGGATAGATCTTCACTGGACAACTGTTTTGTAAAGCTTTCCTTTGCTTTGGAAAACCCAAACTGTTTAGGAGAGTGGCTGAGAGAATCCTTTCCAACCTAAACAATTCTATGATTCCAGGTCAAGGAGGATACACAGAATCATAGAATCATATGGAAACCCAGAATGGTTTGGGTTGGAAAAGACCTTAAAGCTCCTCCATTCCAACCCCAACACCTTCCACCAGCCCAGGTTGCTCCAAGCCTCGTCCAACCTGGCCTTGGACACTCCCAGGGATCCAGGGGCAGCCACAGCTTCTCTGCCCAACCTGTGCCAGGGCCTCACCACGTATTATCACACAATAAGGATAAGTTATTAAATCACCTATTACAACACAACAATGATGAGTTGCTGTCAGAAAAATATAACCAACGTTTTTCTTCCTCTTTTTGGGTCATCTGAGATGCATATCTGTGGTCTCAACACTTGAATAATACCAGGCTGCGTTTTGGTGCCAGTATAAATTTAAGCCATCCAAACGAGGCTGTGTATTTGAACTGACAAAGAATAAATTATTTGCATCTGGCATAACTGATGGTTGTGTCAAAGCCCTGCCATAT
>NW_020956088.1:293618-297960 GCF_003031625.1 Empidonax traillii
TCCTCTTTTTGGGTCATCTGAGATGCATATCTGTGGTCTCAACACTTGAATAATACCAGGCTGCGTTTTGGTGCCAGTATAAATTTAAGCCATCCAAACGAGGCTGTGTATTTGAACTGACAAAGAATAAATTATTTGCATCTGGCATAACTGATGGTTGTGTCAAAGCCCTGCCATATAATTCTTAATCTTATAGATGCCTGTTTACTTGTGCATAAGATCCTGTGCTGAGTCTCTTCCCAGAACAATTATCAAGTTATTGCTATGGGCTAGGCTGGAACTTCCAGGGAAAAACCACACGGAAACGCAGCCATCCCGGAGCAGCCTGAAAGGGATGTTTTGAATTAAGAGATCACTGCTCTGCTTTTTCCCCCTCTGTGCTCCCAGTAAAATGGGAATCGAAGCGTGCCGGGCAGGCAGAGCCCCAGGTATGTGTTTGCTTCCACGTGCTTCCCAGGAAGAGGACCCCAAATATCCTGGAATCAGAGGAGAAATGTTACTCACGCTCCTCCATGGGCTGAAAATGTTCTGTGATAACCGTATAATACGATATATTTTTAAAATGAAAATTATCTTTCAATGAGCAAGGGAGGCTTTGGGTTTCTTTCTTTTTTTTTTTTTTTTTTTTTTTTTTTTTTTTTTTTTTTTTTTTTTTTTTTTTTTTTTTTTTTTTTTTTTTTTTTTTTTTTTTTTTTTTTTTTTTTTTTTTTTTTTTATGGTTGGTTTTAATTAATATTGATTTTACATGTTTAGAAAGAAAATCCACCAATTCAGAGCAGGGGAACGTTTAAGATACGTTGTTTTTCTAGGGGGGTTTTCATTGATTTTTATTAATCCTGTAGTTTGTGATGGCTGGTTTTATCTGATGTTGTGTGTTTTGTATTAGGATGCTGAAATAATCTACTGCATTTGATACTCAAATATGTAACAGAAGACAAGTGAACAGCAAATCCTCAAAGGAACCTTCTTTGTATCTACCTGTTTTACCCCAAAAAAAGAGTCAGGGCTCTGTTTTGAAAGATCAATAGGTTATGAAATTTCTGCCTCCTTATTAGCAGAATTAATTTTAAAGGGGCAATCTACATCCTAGAAAATTTGTCTCCTATTAAGATGTCCAGATGTTTTTGGTCTCTCTGTCTGACATTCCCACCACCAGAATAAATTGTATTTCCAGACTAATGCAATAGATAAGAGATAGGAATAAATCTCATACAGTTCACTTGATAAAATTAACATGCTGATGATATTTTAATGTTTCCATATAATCAAGGGGGCATGGATCATGCCTCCACCAGCTCCAACGTAATTCCCTTCTTTAATCTTTTCTCAGGGAAGGAAAAATAGAGCATCAGAGAGGGTTATACAGCAAACAGTTTGTGCTCCAGTCTTCCAGCAAGTTGTCTGTGAGACGGCTGAGTGGCTTTGCCCAAAGGTATCTCAGCAAAGCAACTGGAGATTTGGGGTCAGAACCAGTTGTTCCCGCAGTGCCAGTGTGTCACTCGCACGTTGTAGCTCCTGGTGGAGAAGCTCCAGTGATCTGGAGAATGGTATTAACATCTCAGAACCACTCAGCATCCACGTGACCTTACGCAGGGGATGGAAAAATCAGGCTTGGTTTAAGCAGAGGAGATCGGAGTGACTCGAGACCTAAGGCGGTCAGGATTTGGCCCAAAATGCACGGGTGGGTTTGCTGGAGAGGGGCTGGGGGGGACAGGGCAACTTGAAATCAAGTTGCATTTTATGACAAAGATCAGGGGAAGACATCAAAGAGCAAGGAGATGAAATAAAAAAAAATAAGATAAAACAAAAAAAGGAGATTAAAAAAAAAAACAAGGAAAGGATAAAATGTCCATGTATTGAACCTAAGAATTATTCCTATTTGGCACAAATTATTGGTTTGTGGTGGAATTCTTCAGGCAGAGGTCTTAAATGTAGTTGAAGGGGTCTAAAGACCCAATTCCCACCTCATTTTGGTGCTGTTTGTGTATCTAACTGACTTACATAATCTTAGACTCCTGGCTTTAATCTTTAATGTGAAAAATGGGTGCATCCCTTTCAATTCTTTGCCAGGGAAACATTAATCAGGTGCAGGACTAAACGGGACACATCAGCAATCACAAAATATTCATATCATCTCTCTGCTGTGAGCAACTCCTTTGGCCCAGCTAAAAGTAGTGATGTGATATGAGGAAGTTGTTGTGACATCTTTAAAACGGTTGCAATAATGTTGCAAGACATCTCTTATTGTGATATTGTTGTAAAGTCTTGTAAATAACACGTGGTTGTAACATTGCTATTTGTGGAAACTTCTATGCTACATATGAAACTTGATTCCAAAGTAATTCCTGTAGGTGTTCTGTGAGCTTTGCAAAAACCTGCTCAGCAGCAAGAGGGAGGCAGATGGGACAGAGAAACGGTGATGCTGAAGACACAGCTCAGTTCTGGCCAGTGAAAGTCTCAGATACAGACACAGAGAAATTGTTTTGAACTATTTCAGAAAGGAATTTTTCAAGGAAAAGGTGGTCAGGCATTGGCAGGGGCTGCCCAGGGAGGTTTGGAGTGCCCAGCCCTGGAGGTGTCCAAGGCAGGCCTGGCCGTGGCACTCAGAGCTCTGGGCTGGGGGACAAGGTGGGGATGGGGCACAGGAGGGACTCGATGATCCAAGACGGCTTTTCCAACCTCTGATTCCATGATTCTGTGAACCCCTTAACTTCATGCACAGGGAGCAGTCCAGGGTGTAAAGTTAAACCCATCTCCAAGATAAAATGGCACCTTAAACACTGAGGTTGTGTTCGGTGAGACTGTCAAATAACTTGTTCCCACGCCATCACCTGCTCTGGGCTGCATGAGGAGCAGTCACAGGTTGGATTTGATGATCCTAAAGGATTTTTCCAACCTTGATGATCCTGTGATTTCTACTTCAGAATTTTGAAAGGTGTTCTTGGGGGTGTAAGAGAAATAGAGGATTCACAGGTTTGAATTCAGGTTATATTCTACAAAGCCTGACAAATTATTTCCATTTTCCCGCTGGCCACCAGTGCCCTTGGACTTCACCCTCCCATCCAGAATCCCCTAACCCTGGGGAGATGGACCAAACTCCTGCCATTTCCCCCCCAGATCCCAGGTCTCACACTGGGGCCAGTGCTCCCAGCACTGCCCAACACACACAGATGCTGCTGCAGGAACAGAAACCTCCACCTCTGCCTCGTAAGTCACCTCCTTCCCAGTGATCTCACACCACTTGGAGCAGCGCAGCCCATTTCAGACACTGAGGAACCACTCGGAGCTGTCAGCAGATTTCCAGCAGATTGATGGCTCCGGAGACCTCCAGAGTGGAGGGTAATGTTAAGGATCTGCAGTTACTCAGCTCAAGTTGAGATGAGGGATGTCTCCTTTCCAGCCCTGCTTATTGAATTTGAAAACCCTCATAGGTTTTGCTGTCAGGGCCGTTGCTTAAAACAGACTGTTATAGGAATGAGTTAAAAAGGAATGGATGGGGAGAGAAAGTCTAAAGGAAAACGAAGATGTATCTTTATCTTTTTCAGGATAACACGGTGACAAAAATATAGATTTTCACAGTAAGGGAAAAAAAAATAATCCTTGTGGTAAATTCTTGTCCTTAGAATTGCTTTTTTTTTTTTTTTTTTTTTTAACAGCCAAAAACTCATGAATGTAGAAGTAAACTCAGAGCCAACACATTTTATTACACAGAAGTTTACCATGAACAATTTGCATGTTCTATTTCATTGGGTTTACTCTGTTTCATAAGGAATAGACTTCAAGCCCAGGTAAAAAGAGTAAAGACAGAAACCAGACTCTAAATAAGTGCCAAGTCAAAGAAACATTAGAAACCAGAGAAACAAAAAAATTAAAAAAAAAAAAAAAAGGGTTTTCCCAACTTGTGACATTTGCAAGGTAACAAACTATCAACTGCAATTACTTCTCCTTTACTGCGTAAAACCATTTATATTTCTGAAGTAAGACATTATGCTGATCATCTGCCTTCCCAATCCTGCACATTCCTTCACTTACCCACCTACAATTCCATGTTGCAAGCTTGGTCTTTGTTGCCCAAGGAATCTTCGTGTAATCAGCACTCTGTGCAACATTCGTTGGAGGGCAATGAATGTAAGATGGCAAAAAAAAAAAAAAAAAAAAAAAAAAAAAAAAAAAAAAAAAAAAAAAAAAAAAAAAAAAAAAAAAAAAAAAAAAAAAAAAAAAGGGAATAGTGACATATGAGAAATACTGGAATAGTGAATAAATTTCATTCTGAAGTGGTGAAGCTGGCTGTGCATCTGGAAGTCTGGGAGAAATGGAGTTCTAAAAAAAAAAAAATACAATA
>NW_020956088.1:298289-319233 GCF_003031625.1 Empidonax traillii
AAAAAAAAAAAAAAAAAAAAAAAAAAAAAAAAAAAAAAAAAAAAAAAAAAAAAAAAAAGGGAATAGTGACATATGAGAAATACTGGAATAGTGAATAAATTTCATTCTGAAGTGGTGAAGCTGGCTGTGCATCTGGAAGTCTGGGAGAAATGGAGTTCTAAAAAAAAAAAAATACAATATGAATATGTAGAATATGTATATCTCCCTAAGGACCGGTTTCATTGCTCTGGAAAACTACATATTTGTTAAATAACGAGTGCATTTCTTATTAGGCATCAGGAAGGCAGCCAAAATAGCCTGGTGTAGCTGGAATGGAAAGCTTCACCCTAAAAAAATGGTTTGAAAGCTGCTTCACCTTTTTGAAATTCCATCTGTGACCTAAAGCTGAGAGTGGTCCCATCATCCTGGGAATTCCCTGAGGAAAGCAGGACCTCCTGCATCTCCTTGGGAGCTGAGTGCACGAGTTTCTCCTCCAGAGGCATCTTGCAGAAGGAGGCTGCCTCTCTCTTCTTCCAGCCTCTTGGAGGAATTTGATTTCTTCCCCCTTACTCAAACTTCCAGCACCTTTCACGAAATCACCAGCAGGATTTGGGGGAGTTCCGGCAGGGCCATTAATTATCGCTCTGGGCTCCCTCTTCCCCTCTCCTGCTCCATCTGGAGGACAACCCATCCCACCTACAGCTGGATTTCAGCCACCCAGGGCACTCTGTGGAGCTTTCACTTCTTCAAAGAACCACTGGTGTAAAACTTTACCTCTCAAACAAAAGGCAAAGCTGCTCACAAGGGGTTTTTCTTTCCCCCCCGATTTTCATATGTCAATGAAATATTTAATGAGTCAATCAATGGGAAGTCTCCAGGCAGGAGGGTTTCTAAACTCACACTGCCATAAGCAGGCATTTAATTTTGATTTACTGAGGTAGTTATTGCTTATTAATCAGATAACATTATGAAAGCTGAGTATGGGGATGTCAGTTATACATTAATTAGTTGGTATAGTAAGAGATACTAAAATAGCACCAGAAGCTGCTCACATGTCCCTTGAATAAATTTAATTACAAGGAGAGAAGTTCCAGAGAGTTTCTTCCATATGGGCAACCTTTTGTAGGAAAAAAAATGGTAACAAATATTGGAGTCTTCAGACCAAAACTGTGACTTCTGGAAAAGTCACATAAGCAGTGAATGGACAATAAAACTTAAATAAAAAAAAAAATTCAAGTGATTTTTTTGGTCAGCAAATTCATCAGTTATATGCAGGAGAATCCAAAGTTATAAAGTTACCTTTTTTTTAGAATTATCCATGTTATGACTGTCACTTAGGGACAGTTTGGTTTATGTTCCCTCTCCAACATGGGCTAAAACAAACTTTCTTCATTTGTTAAGAGTTCTGCAAGTGGCCTTTGCAAATCTGACTTATGGGGGAAAATGATTTCTTAGAAGGCAATCACATATTTTTCACTTACACATCATTTTTGTAGTATTTGCTGCAGCTGAATGTTAATCCCAAGGCATAATTTAAATTATGTTCCTGGTGATGTCTTAATGCAACCAGGTAAGGACACTGCCCAGGTGGTGTTTGTCTTCCTTCGTCATCTCCTGCCCAGCTGGTCCATTTTTTCGGTGCCAAAGGCAGCACAAATCCTGGAGAATGTAAAAACAAGGAATACTCCATGTCATGGGGTGACAAATACAGTTCAAAGTGCCATTATCGCTTGTTCTCGTGGCGATAATTAATCCCATCATCATTATCATAATGAGAAACGTTCAGAAAACGCTGATTGAAAAGGTCCGATGTAAAAACCACACGTCATTCACTGCCCTTTCAGCATGAGGGGTCCTTACATTTTGCTGTTGATTAAGCACACAGGCCCCCAAATAATTCTTATTCCCCAATCCAAACTTTTCTAGTGTTCTTATGTTTCACTTCACCGTTCCCTAAAATGTTCCCTTCCCGCATGAAGGATTGCACTTTTGTTCATTAATTTGATCTTTAATCAAACTCTTCTCCTGATTTCTCTCCTCAACCGGTGATGTGGTGACAGAGAGAGACAAAGGAGTTGAGGGGGAGATCCTTGTGGTTTAACCCCAGCTGGTAATTCAGGATCACAATCCTCACCTCCCTGTGGGATGGGGAGGAGACCTGGAAAAAGGTAAAACCTGTGGGGTGAGACAAGAACAGTTTAACGATCGAAATAAATTATAATAATAATATTATTGGTAATAATGGTAAGGAAAAGGGGAGATAAAAAGGAGAGAAGGGGAAGGGGAAGGGGAAGGGGAAAGGGAAGGGGAAGGGAGAAGGAAAATAAAAGCAAAGAAAAAAAGAGCTATAAATTGTCATAATTATATTAAAAAAAAAAAAATAAAAAAAATGTTCTGTTGGGAAGTGGATCAGTGCAATTCCATGGACTGGCCCCTTGTTTCCAGCCCTTCCCACCAGGCAGAGCTTTATTACTAGGTCTGAAATTAATTAATTACCTGAGCCTATCACACACAGGGCCCTCATTTGGATAAGGCAAATCTAAACTGCATTAGAGAAGCATCCCATTTTTAGAAGCCTCCAATTTTTTCTGCAGCTTCAAGCTCCAAATTTGGCTGTGCAAACATAAAAGTGAGGTGTCTGAAATCACAGGACCTTCCACACCCCTGGGAACATCATCTTATTTATATGTGGCCATAGGTACTCACAAAACTGTGGAATATTACACTGTTCTGCTACTAAAATGCCCTACATCCAAAATAGTTCTGAAATATGCGAATATTTGTGAATTATCCTGAAACACTCCGGGTATTTTGTAGCAATAGATGTATGGAATGACTTGGTACCAGTTGAAATTAGAGGGTTGCACAGTAAACAGAGGAAAATTGGTTGATCAGGGTGAGAGAGAGAGAATCAAGAGGTCAAACTCTTTTAGTATTTTATCTGCTCAGAACACGTGAATTGGTTGCAGCTTGGCTGTATTTGTACACACAATTACTACATGACAAATTAAAGAGGGGCATGTAATAAGCTTGAGTCCCCATAAATCATAT
This sequence comes from Empidonax traillii, assembly GCF_003031625.1. Taxonomy (NCBI): domain Eukaryota; kingdom Metazoa; phylum Chordata; class Aves; order Passeriformes; family Tyrannidae; genus Empidonax; species Empidonax traillii. The sequence goes on from NW_020956088.1 coordinate 301,320, forward strand.
AATATAACATCTGAATGAGAAAATTTTATAAATTATATGTTTCCACAAAAACTTCCTCCCCATCCACTAAATCCATAACCCCCCCCCCAGGGCTTGTTCTGATGTTCCCAATTCCTAAGTACACATTACCTATTAAAAGGGAGGGAAAAAAAATCACAACTCACCCTGCCAAGATTTGTCTCTTTCTCTCACCTTTTGGTCTTCCATGCCGGAATTCCAGCCTGTGGCTATTTTGGATGGAAAATGGTTCCCTGATTTGTGAGAACTCTCTTTGTTTGAGAAATATTTCTAATCTGAATCAGCCAGAAAAACAGTGAATGGGTGGATAGGACACTCCTAGGGAAAGGCTTCCTTGCAGATTGTTGCTCTGCCTTCTTAAGCCAGCACCTTGGATTTCTGATTCCTGAATCCTATAGGAACGTTCCTGCCTTTGGCATGAGCAGAAAGTCCAGCCCAAGCAGCTTCTCCTGTAGCAATTGATGTAGATATTGCAAAAATAATCTTATTTTCTGTAAATCTTCTGTTGCTGCAGCTCTGTCTTTGCTAGAAATAACCTTCTTTTCCCAGCCTAAAACTTCCTAGCACATGTTTCCCAGTTACTTTTCCCTTAGAAGAAAAATGGATGTTTCTCTCAAAAACACACCGGGATTTAGAGCATCTCATTTTCATGGCACTCCAAAGTGGCTTTGGAGAAATCCCTTTTAATCCTACACTGCTCAGGTGTCAGAACCAATCTAATTTAACAATTTTGATCATTAATTTGACAGGGAATGCTCCTACACCAGTTACATTTCTCTTTCTGACAGGAATTTGGAAGGTATTGCCAACCCAAAGCAATATGGGATGGCAGGTGAATTAAATGACCTGGGGACTTCAATGACAGGGGCAGGATAACATTTGGTAACACCAAACTTCAAGTTCAGGAATTTACAGGTGAATAATTGGTTTCCTTTTTTCCCTGAGAGCTTGAACTCATTGCTTGGCAATGGAAGAAGAAGGCAAAGAGTTCATAACACGCTGAATTTAAAGCACTGATACAACAACCCCCATGAACACAAACAGCAGGTACATCTTGGGATAGGCAAGGAATAATGTTCCCATTGGAAGCAGGGGAATATTCCCACTATTCCACAAGTCCATGCTGCGCCATGCTGGGATTTCCCACTTCTTTAGTCTGTTCACACCCAGGGAGAAAATTCATCAAAATATGGAAAAAGGGATACTCAGGCAAAACCCAGCTCCCCCTTAAGTGATGAGAAGGAAACAAAGTCATTTATTTAGCCCAGTGAAATTAACAAAGGCTGGGTTAAACTTTAAAACCCTAAACAAGGTGGGTGAAAATATGAACAGGCATTCGCTGGCTACAGATAATTCAGACTATGTGATGCGTAAATGTAAGTCTGAGATTCATATTGTTATCACATTAAACAATAAACATGTGTAAAAGAGCCTGTTTCTCTATTTCAAGTAGGTCTAAATACAGGTTACAGTTGCCCTTCCCCCCCATTCTTCTCTGCAGCCAAACAGCAGAGACAAACCGGCCTCTTAAACCACTTTCTTATGCTAAAACTTCCATCTTTTGCAAGTAACTCCTCTGATTTCCATGATCACAAAGAACTGGGTAATATTAAATTATAACAACAGCAATCAAAGGCGTGGGGAGCAAGAGGATCCTCGATTGCAGCCCCTGCATCACTCAACAGCCCCACAGAAGAGGAGATTGAAAAGCACATCAATTCACACAACTTCCTCCCAGTTCCCATTGTCTTTTTCAGTTCCTAATGACGCTGAAGTGCCTCCATGATTAAAATTTAAAGGTTTCCCAGTAACCAAGTAATTTGCCCAAAACTCCTCATCTAGCACTCACCATGAAGACTCTGATTTTAATATACCATTAATCAAGCTCCAGCCAAGTTTACTACTGATACTTTCAATTACAGGCGAACTAACTCCGTCCTTCTCAGTGTGGCAGTGAGAGACCACTTCCCTGATTAGCCAGAGATCCTAAAAACAGACGGATAACAGGGCTGGGTTTGATAAACTCAATAGAAGGGACTATTTGTTGGGAATCACGATTTAGTAAGGGCTATTTGTTGTGAATTACGACTTAGTAAACAAAATCGGATCACTCTGCTGCAGGATAAACCTCAGTCAAATTTTGAGCCCCACATATCCTATTATAATAATAAAAAAAAAAAAAAAACAAACTGATTTCAAGTTTTATGGTGCAATAATAATCTGGGGTTTCATTAAATGGAAATGCATCGATGAAATGGAAACGGACGCAACGGGGACTCTGAGGGGCGAGTTCCAAATCCAGGCACATTCCCCACCACAAACATTTCCCCACGTGATGTGTGTGCTTAATTTGGGCACATGAATAGATCCACGGGCTTCAATAGGACATCTCGTGCTGGGAGGGATGCACGTGCACGAGCGATTGCAGGATCAGTTCTCCCAAAATGATCCCCGGCACAATTTCCAAGAATTCCAACAGATTGCAAATAGCTCGGATTTGTCACACAACATCTGGTCTCTTCTCTCTGCAATCAAATGGACAAATGGAAATAACAATAGAGGCTGGGAAATGGCAGCTTGTGAAAAACAATTAAGAGGGAGAGGGACCCACACCTTCCATCCCTGCCGGAGCGATGGAATTTGCGCAGCACCGCCCGGCTCAGTAACAAAGAGGCAGAGCTTGGGTGAGCTTCAGCGTGATTTCCACTAAAGAAATATTCAGTTCTGGAGTTATTTGCACAGCTACAGTCAACACTTCAGGCAGAACAGGAGGGATGGTCCTGTTCGTGCCCCAGGAAGCCCAAAATCTTCACGTGTTCTGCACGAGATGGGTGAGGGGGAGAAATGGATGTGATTCAGAATCAGATGTTTTACTTAAAAGAACTGTTATGTTTTACTTAAATAGATCAGTATTATCACTATTTTTATATATAATCATATATATCAATATATTATTAATATATCGACCCAGTCACTTGGTTCTGAGTGCAGCCAACAATCAGGTCCTTTTTAATTCAACAGCACTTCCAGTCACCTTCCAAAACTTCAACAACTCTCTCTCCACAGTGATTTCAAAGGGAGAGTTAACAATTAACTTGGCTGTGAATCAGGAATATCCATCACAAAGCTCAGATTTATGCAATGCAATTGAAGCTGAAAGGATATATGTAAAATTGTGGAGGAAACAAAAAAACAAGGGGGTATAAACTCTACAATAACAGCAAATGAGACAGATTGTCATGGACAGCATCACTCAAAGTCTCTGGGTGGCACCGTCTGCTGCTGATTATCTGATGAAAAATAAGTTTGATATTTAAGAAAAGAGCAAGGAAACATCTGAGTTTGCTGTCATTTAAATCCAGTTTTCATACAAGTTGAGATGTTCCATGTCAGTTCAACTAGTTAACTCTTAGTTAGTTAACTTAATTACGTTTTAGTTTTTTATGTGGAATCCTCTTTTATAAGGAGGAGAGAGATTTGGGTAAGGTAATGGAATTTCTTTACAATAATACCCAAAGAAATTCGATATTTGGGTGTTTTTCCTTTGGGAATCTGTTCCTGTGGATGGTTTGACCTTACCCCAGGCCTCCTCTCATGTAGAACCTCATCACAGCTCTGCAAGTAGTGAAGTCAAGATAAGATTCAGGCAAAGAACATCCCTCTTTTTGGTATCCACCCAAAAGAAAGTTCCCAAATTTCTACAGCTTCCTCTTCTCTTAGAATTCTTTCCTCCAGCAATAATCGACTGTAAAAAGTAACCAAAAAAACCAAACAAACGACAAATAAAATCACTCCAATTTTTCCTGAAGTTGTCCTTTATCCCAAGCACAGTCACACCTTTCCGTAAGATTCACAGTGTTAAACAATTCTTTCCTGTCAACTGGTAATTTTTTTTTTTTTTTTTTTTGGCAGATCCCTTTTGCATGATTCATGACGGACCAGTAAAAGGCTAATTGTTCAAATTAATTTGCGTAAATGACTAAGCAAGAGATAACAAAATTACATCTGCACTTGTTTGGCAAAGATTCAATAGCAGCGGCCCTGGACTGCCAGCTGCTTCCAGACAACACTCTTGCAGAAATTAAAAGCTACAAATATTAATTAATACACTTTTTTGGTACGTTAATTTGCACTGAAAGGTTCCAGAGTACAAAACTGCTGAGAAGATGAACCATGATAATTAGAATTAATGGGATGGATGCGTGTTTTTCGCAGCTGAAGTTTTAAAAAACCCGTGAATGGAACTGGGAACTCGGAACTGACATTCCCATAAATCTCTATGATAATGCTGCTATTAGTATTAGAAGGATTAAGTGCTGTGGCTCCGGCGTTATCCATCACATGACACGTTGCATCCCATCTGTCACTGCACGGGGCTAAGACGTGAGAGCTGTCCTTGAGGAAGCTTTGGGAATTCAAGGAATGGTGGGGCTGTGGAAATGGATGGCCCAAACCTCTGACTCCCCAGCAGAAATAAATGGCCAGTGCTCCGTACTTGTCAGCTCGGGGCTTGAACAAACACCCCGAGTGTGGTGTCTGTATTTAAGTTAAGTTGAGTTAAGCAGCCGGAATTAGAGATAAATCAGGCAGGGAAAAGGAACAGTCAGATGTCACAGATTTTTATCCTTAGCTCCTTACTGTTGGATGTCTCTGGACCTGGTTTTGCTGGTGTTCACCCCATTAATTTTGCATATTTTAGGGCAGCCGGCGCCGCTGGAGCACTGCTCGGAAATAAGAATGGATTTTTCCATGAAGTCACTGATGAGTCCATCCACCCACTTCCCAAGGTTATCTGCACGTTAAAATGATGCAAATCCTCTTCTCCTGGAAATGATGTCATGAAAAAATGAAATTTCAGATGTGTTCTACCTTGAAACATCACCTGCCAAATTAACCTTAAATTTTGTCTCCAGAGCTCCCCAGACTCTGGAAAAATTAGTCAAATTTTGTCTCAAAGCTCTCCAAACTTTGGAAAAATTATTCAAATTCTGTCTCAGAGCTCTCCAAACTTTTGAAAGATTATTCAAATTTTGCCTTAGAGTTTCCCAGCTTGTGAAAAAATCATTGCATTTTCCATTCTAAAATATGCTGGAGGGATGCAGATACAACAAGACTTTTTGCTGCCAATTTTACTGATTAATTTTTCTGTGCTAAGAAAAGTTGCGGAAAAGGAATTTTTCAAGCTTTCAGAGGGAAGAAATTCTTAAATAGCACTTTTTCTTCTGTTTTCAATGATGCCTGTGTACACCTGAAGTGTAATTGGTGAGAAGGTTGAACCAGAAGGGATGTCAAAGAAAGACCAGAGAGTGGAGAGGCAGTGAAGATTATCCCGGGAAGGAACAGCATCCTCACACTTCCCAAAAAGCCACACCACACTGTCCCAAGCCCTGCAAAACAAGCCAACAGTAAATAATATAATTTAAACAGAGTAGATTGCAAAGCACCATCCAGAATATATTGCCCTTGGGTAGTTTGGTAGGAAAAACCCTCAAAATTATGCCACATTTTCTTAGACTTCCAGAATATCACTTTTCCTATGGAGGGTGACCATAAAATCCTGTGTTTTTCAGAGGACAATCACAGCTGGACTCAACCCATCCAGCTACAATATTGCAGAATAACAACAATTCCAACATTTTCTAGCGAAATTTGCAGAATAATGCCAGCAAAGTCAGATGATCAGCAATGTAATTTTAGCCCAGTTTTCTAGCACAGCATTTTCCCGGGATACTCAGGCATATGATGGGATTTGGGGGCTGTCCTGTGCAGGCCCAGGAGTTGGATGCCCATTCCTTGTGGGTCCCTTCCAACTCAGGATATTCTGTGCTTCTACCCACGTTATTATTCCTTTACTCTGAACTATTGGATCATTTTCCTCCTCTGCAATAACTCTACCCTTATTCTGCTTTTATTCATCTGCGTGGGCTAAAAAAAAAAAAAAAAAAAATAGAACAGCTTGTTGTCCCATCTCTGGTGACATCATGGAGCACAATAAAACATTCTCCTTGACCCTGGGGGTTGTTAATTTTGTGCAGTCAGACTGTTCACAATCTCACAGCTCTCACAAAGTCAAACCTTCCCATCCCCGGGCACCGGATCAAACCCAGATCACACCAAGGGTTGACGCTGAGAGATCCTTCCTTGCTCCCCAAACACAGATTTTCAGTGCCCCATCCAGCAGAAAAGCCTGGAAGACACAAGTTTTGGGCATCTTTTAGAGCTTATCCATATCACAATAATAATAATAATATACTCTAATTTAATAATTGCAGTGAATTTTAGAGTATGTGAATATTCCTCCTCACCAGTGGTGTTGGGTTTACAGTCCAAAGTGTTCATCCAGGTGGGAAGCAACCAACCAGCCTCAGAAATCTATATATTTTAATTAGTGTGTAATTAATTAAAGATAAATTAGTATTTTTTCCATTTGTGCACTCTGAAGACACAAGTGTTTACCCCTCCACAGAGACAGAATTGCTCACTGAATGTACAGCTGCCACATGGAGTAAACTACTCAAAGATTAAAAATCAGTGATTAAAGAGAAAACTGAGTAAGCTCATGAACCACAACACACAGATAATGCAGGAGGAGAAAATAGGAGCATGAAGAAAACATCATAAAACAAATTCCTGGCCATTTTTGACACTAAAGTTCCCACCCAGAGAGACTTGAAGATAAGGAGCTCAAATATTAATTACATTAACTTCATTTGGACTGCAATAATAGACCAGAATTCCTGAAAAGGGTACTTAGATTTGCATTTGTGGTTCTTTACTGAAACCATCTGCTTCCCTTGAGACAGCCTTTTCCTTTTCCATCTCCTCAGTCTCCTGACCCAGTGCAGGGCATCAAAGTTCTCAGGATCAGTCTTGTTCTGCTTGATGCTGAAACAGGAATTTTGTTAAAATATCCCAGAATGGTGCTAATTACCGCACATCCAGTGCCCACAAATGATACTGTGGGGTCCTGTACCGGTGGGTGAACTCATTCAGTGGAAGAGGCTGGTGGCTGATGGGTCACAAGACATAAATAAAATAAAATGAAATATAAAATATAAAACATAAAAATCAAATCAAATAAAATAAATGCAAAAAAACCACCCCCAAAATTAGAATATCCTTGGCTCCCATCTCGTTTCCTAGCAGTCTCCTGATGACTCTCAGAAGCAGCTCCTGGGGGCAAAGGGATGGTGTTAATCCAATCTAAATTCAGATATGGAGAATTCAAAGATGGGGAATTCACATATGGAAAATAGGAACTACCTTTGAAGAGCCCGTTTACGCTCTTCCAGTGGAAGGTTTTAGCTGTGCTTTCCCCTTGACTGAGGAGATTGGCCACCAAGGAGCATGAGCAAGTTCCTTTGAGGACAGTTTCCCCATGGACACGGCAGTGAATCTCCCCAGGATGGTTTTCTTTCCTCATATTCCTTTATTCTCCCCTCAGGAAGCCAAAGGAATTACAACAGAGAAACCTGAAAACGCACACCACATTTGTGTTCCCCCCCTTTCCTGTCACCCAGCAGTGCCTGTTCTCTGCTGGTTTACTGGGATTTTTTTGGAGAACGCTGGTGACCCTCTAATGTGCCCTGTTTGTTACCCCTGTCCCTGAGCCACAGGTTGTAAATAAGACCACCCGTAGTACATCACACATTGTCCCACAAAGCATTTGCACAAACTCAAAGTCTGGTACCCAAGGGAAGATTTAAATCACAGAACCACAGAAGGGTTGGGGTTGGAAGGGACCTTGGAGCTCTTCTCATTCCAACTTCCCTGCTGTGAACCCTTTTCCTTCAGGAAACAAATGGGGTCTCAAGTCAGTTGTAGAGGAAGAGATGTATAAAAACTCTCCAAAGAAGATGATTAGGTCAATAATTCAGGACAAACTACTGATCTCCTTCTGACAATCATAGACCACCAGAATGGCCTGGGTTGGAAGGGAGCTCAAAGATCATCTAATTCCAACCCCTTGCCTCTATTCCAGTAGGCCAGGTTGCTCCAACCTGGGACACTTCCAGGGGCAGCCACAGCTTCTCTTGGCAACCTGTGCAAGGGCCTCCCCACCCTCTGAGCAATGATGGAGTTTTTAGTGATGGTCTTTCACCAACTTTTACCACAGACATCTCTGTATCCAATAAGTTGCTCCTGATTTCCTCACTCATTATTCCAAGAGAAACCCCACAACACCCCTTGGCAGTAAACGAGCGTTCAGCCTTAATGGTCTTACCCATCTAAATATTCCTGCTGTGCTTCGCAGATTTTGGTTGCTGCCATCATGGAAACAGGTGGAAAAACATGGAAAATGGAGTCCTCTGCTTCTCCAGGGAAGAGCTGCATCCAAGTGGCTGCCTGGATCCCAGCAGCTCACGCCCCATCAGCCCCTTTTTCTGCAGGACCCTGTCAGAGGGTGGTGAGGAAGAAGTGATTTATATCTGTGCATCAGACATCCTAATTCCCCCACGCACAGTTTCAACGGGAAGAGACACCAAGAGCTTTAGAAATGTGTGGCTAATTACACATCTCATCAAATGCTCAACACTTACCCCAGTGATGAACACGAAGAACTTGTCTGCTCCGCCACCTCTCCACATCCAGGGTTATCTTTTTTAACCATCTCTCATGTAAAGAGAGGTGGCTGCTTGAATATTTGAAGTCTGCCAGTTTAAAAGATTTAAAGTGTTTTCAAAATGCAGAATAGATTTGGGGACTGTGTACTCTTTTTTTTTTTTTTTTTTAATTAGAAAAATCCCTTTGGGCTGGGAATGCCGAGTATGAGCCCAGAGGGAATTTTTATTGCAGATATAAACCCCTGAAAATCAGAGTATGTACACATGGAGTACCAAGCCATGATAAACCCTTAACTGTGACACTGCCACCGAGGGCTGCTACAATATCTGATGACAAACCTGACAGATTACTTCTGACGAGAACGTGGAACCCTTTTTGTTTTTAACTTGACCCTGAAGACATGTCATAACATTTGTAATATCTGCAATAAAGTGTCAGCTATACTGCTCTAAGACTGCTGGAGCTTGGAGTTAAGCATTCAAGTTTAGTGCTCCTACAGCTTTCAATTTACAAGAAAAAGAGGCTCTTCATTTCCTTTTGGACAGTCCAAAGCAGGTGGAACTGCAGTGATCTGTCTTGGCAAACACGAAGCGGTGGTGAGGAACAGGAGGACTGGAGAAGGAACCCAGAGCAACAGACGACCCAAATAAAATAAAAATATCAATCACCTCCACGTAAACCCAAGAACTGCAGTTCAGTAGGAATAATCTTGAGAGGGGACAGCAGGAAAACGAGTGTCGACGACCACCTCAGGGGTGCTGTGATTTCAGCCGAGCGTTTCACTCTGACCTCCAAGCTCGATGAAGTGTTTTAAGACTGTTCCAAGAGGAATAAAAATATCCACAATATCTCCCATTCCATGCAGTGCTTTGGTCACTTTATCAAGGAGAGGGACCCTCCTGGGTTGGTCTCACCAACCCCCTTATCTCCCTTGCACCTTTTTGAACCACACCGGTCACGGAATCATGGAAAACACCTCCAAAATCATGGAGTCCAGCCATAAATGGTGCCCATAAAAAGCCTGATCTTGCCATGGATGCCTCATCTCCTTTTTTGACTCAGAGGTTGTGCAGACTGCAACAGAGAATCCCCCCCTTCCCTGATAAACTTGTCCCAAAATTAATAGCTTGGTGTAAAAGTAAGCACCGGGCACAAGCCCGTGAAAGACAATATTTTGCTGCCACTAACAAGGGCTGATTTCTTTGTCTAAGTGTACAATATAGTCAAACTAAGCTTTATTTCCCAAGAGATGAAATACTTCATTTATCTGTGCAACTTCCTCAGACTTTACATTCCTGTGCCTTTCAGGACTTCAGCAGTCGCCTCCTTGTAATATTTCAGCTTTTAAGCTGTTTTCTTGCCTCACTGAACTCACATAAGATACATCTGAAAGCTTTAGTACAAATTTACTTCGAATAAAGTCTTCAATTCATTTTCATGGCACCAAAAAGACAGCTTTAATAACTGCAATGACAAATAAACTGGAAATCATTCCAGGCCTTTTCACTTAACTGACAAGTAGAACGCTCTCATAATGAGCCGCAGGTTTTACGTTTTCTCTTTGACCATAATAGCTTCATTTAAGAGCGTCAGACCCTGACACTTCATCATTTATCTACATTATTTTTCATCTTCTTTCAAATAAATTATGGAATACTAGACTGAGCACATAAAAACAAAGTGACTTGTTATCTGTAAACAGCAAGATAAATTGTCCAGAAGTTCCTCATTTAGTTGCTTTTAAATTTAAGGGCAAGTTATTGGTTGTACCTTCTTTTTTTTTTTTCTTTCTTTTTTTTTTTCCCTCCTATCCCAATTTTTTGCATTTTTTACAGCCATCTTATTCTGTTGCCAGTGGCCTTTGTGCAGCCATCCAAAGCCTGATGATAGTGCAAAAGGCATAAAATAATTCCATTATCCCAAGGTTGGATGGGGTAGCACAGAAAAGGGGAAAAAAAAAAAAAGAAATATTGAAAAAAATCAAATAAACAACTTCACATGGATATTTCTCTCCATCTGTAAAATTCCTCCTCCCTAATACATCTTGTCATAGTAGCAAATGTGACACATCCAAAGTAATGAACAGTGGGGCTGTGACTGTCCTCGCCCTTAGAAAGATATTTACCCTCAGCCAAGCCCCCCTTCCCTGCTGGAATACATTAATTCCCATCTCCCAGCCCCGTGGAACACTTGGAGTTCACATTTCTTTTAAAATCACATTGTCCTAAACACAATTAGCAACTCTGCATTTGTATTTTAATTATCAGTGACGGATAAAATTAGGAGAGGTTCAGTTTAATAACCACACGTGTTTCCATCACACCTCCCCCTGGGAAAAAAAAATCACTGGTGCATCTCCCCAATATCCCAGGGTGTGGAGACCCCCTGGAGCACGAGCCCAGTCCTGAACTGAAATTTGGGAAGCCACACCAGAGTGTTTAACTCTGCCCAGACCAGACTATTCCTGGTTTAGGGACAGGGAAATAAAGACACAGCACGTCTCCACTAGGATTCCAGTGGATAAATCCAACACTTTCAGCTGCAGGTTTTAAGTCTTATGTTTCAAGACAAAACTAAACCCAGCAAAAAGTAGATAGGAGGGTTGACAGTCCCTCTTTTTACTTTGAAGGATTTCTTTAAAAAATACAACAAAACTACCACGTCAATGGATTCCCTGTGTGTTTCTCATCCCAGGAGAGACTCACCACTATCCTTGGGAAAATAAGGAGCTGAAAAGCTCATGGAAAACTGAAATCAGTGGCAAGGACTCCCCCCCCTAAGTGATCCAGTTTGCTGAAGTTTGGGTTTGGTGGCAATTTGAGAGCGAGACTTCATTGCCCACCAGCTGGGCTGAGACAGGAGGACATTCCCTGGTGTGGAGCAAATGGTCCCAAGCTCTGTGGGATGCTTACTTTGGGACAAACTGGGCACTGGAGTGACAAGTTTTATAACCAGGTTGGTGACCAACCCTGGCACGAGTCACTCTGAGTGCACAGCCCAGAGAGACACCCACACATCACTGCCACTCTCACCTGGGACAGGTGGACGTCCCCGATTCCTCTGCCAACAGTCAGAGAAGGACTTCCATAGGATTCCTCAGCATGTTTAAGTTCATACCTTCCTTGACCTGTTGGGTTTTTCCAGGTAAGTTTCCTTCCAAGCTCTTCCATTCCCTCCCTTCTCCAAGCTCCCGTGGGCACGGAGCCATCCTGCAATTCAATCATGTTATCTGAGCAGCGCAGGCAACAATCAAATAAAGACCAAAATAAGAGTTTAAGCTGAGGTTCCCATCAGCTGCAATTCCATATACATAACATTTTAATTATATCTCATCTCCAGTGTAATAGTTAGAGATGCCATTTGATACAGCTTCTTTTTTTTTTCCCTTTATTTTATTTTATTTGAAAAATTAACTCTAACTAAATTAGCAAAAATCAAGTAGTAAAAGTTAATTGGGAATTATCTACTCCAAAATAACTCTTACTGGTAAATGCTTTGTGTGGTTATAAAAGGCTGATAAATATAATTGTATTTATGTAATGAGTATCATGTTTAATTTACTGTACTTGGTTGTTATACACCATTTTATGGAGGCCTCATAAGCGAGCTTCATATTTAGAATTTAAAAAAAAAACAAACCAAAACAAAACAAAACCACCATCAGATGCAGCACAAGGGAAACATCCAACAGATTCCCAACAAGGTAACGATGGTCAATTTGTCCAGAGAAATATTCGGGACGAGCTGCATCTGCCTGACCTAAAAATGAGCGTTCAGGAACACTCTGCAGGCGGATGGTTCATGCCTAAGTGGCTCCACACGAGGCTCAGCCCCCGATGTTAATCTCGAGCTCCACGATGGGCAATTACAGCCCAGTGCATGACAATGGAGCGCTGCTCGCTCCTGGCAGCGCTGGAAAAAGGGAGGAAATTTGTCTTTTTTTTTTATTTATTTATTTTTTATTTTTTTTTACACTTATTCCTCAGTTAACGCGATTTTGGTCAGATGTTTTCACATCTCACGAAGCACGAGTCAAGGCAGCCGCTGATTTTGTGGCTTTCTCCGTCCGCTCTGGTTTGGGAACAGATTTGAGGCTGTGCCATTTTGCTGTTACTGTTATTAAAAATTGTCCACAAAAAAAAAAAAAAAAAGCCTTGGCATAACTCCCCTCATAAAAACGTTTCAAACCCAGCGGCACCACGTCCAGCACTGGAGATCTGAACGTCCTCCGTGCTTGTTCATACCATTTATAATGTGGGAAATATCCAAAAATAAGGTAACATTTCTCTTTCATAAAGTTAAGAGTTAAAAAACCCCAAGGCCAGCCAAAATGCTGGTTTCTCTGAGAAAATATATCTCAAATCCAGGCCCTGATCACCTCGGAGAAAATCAGCCCCAATCTCAAAACACCCTTAGCAACATCCTCAAAGTAGACAAATAAAGAGGTAAATATGTGCTGATTTAAAGATTTATCCATCATTTTTTTAATTTATAAAGATTTCATAATGCAGGGGGTTGGCAATACTCAGAGACCACGAAAATCCCTACTTCTCATTATCAGTGTGACTTATGTTGTAGATAAAATTCCTTTATTATTTGCTACAAGTGTCACAGGGCACCACGTCCTGCACTCTCCTCTTGGTCACCACAGGAGTATTTGGACAAATACTCTATTTGGACAAATTTCTGACAGTTTCCTTTTCAATAATAATTAAAAAAACCCTCTCAAAATTCCATGAAACCTCCCAAAAATTCATAATATCATAAAAGCAATTCCCACTGAACTTTCAGATTCCCTTTCTAACAGCTGTAGTTCACGGGGCAGCTGGAAATCTGCGATTCCCGTGTAATTACAGGGTTGGGGTCTGAGCACCAGATCTCCAAATGCACACTGAAAATTCCAAAGAACTCGTGGACTTGGAAGTTCTGGCTTTTGCGTTGCTCTCAGGCAAAGAACCCAACCAAAAAAAAAAAAAAAATCCCTCCTTTGGGACAAACTGATTGGCAGCAATGACTTTGGAATACCAGAAAATCACCGTATACTTTTAATTAAAGAGAGGGAATGTTTTCTCTTCAACTCCCCCATATCTACCCCAGCTTGGCCTGGTTTCTGTTAGTTCTGTTGTGGCTACAAAGCTGCAAGATTTATTGTATCAGATTAAAAGTAAAGGCTATTAATGTCAGATTCCGTGGGGATTTTTCGTTAAGGCTTCTTGGTTTTGCTTTATTTATAAATTATCATCCTGAGGCTTGTAAAAAAGGGCTTTCCCCCCTCTAACTCGAGTGACACTGTAATTTATATTGCTGGTAGTTCCATAGGAGAATTCAATTAAGAATTACAATTTGTTTCCTTCTAACAGGAACTAAACTGGGGCTGTGCTTCTATTAGCCATTAAGAGATTTTACACTCTTAGAGTGCCAAAAATTAATATATTCTGCACCAAAAACTCAAAAAAAAAAAAAGCTACTCTGATATTGGGAAGAAATTCTTCCCTGTGAGGGTGATGAGACCCTGGCACAGGTTGGGCAGAGAAGCTGTGGCTGCCCCTGGATCCCTGGGAGTGTCCAAGGCCAGGTTGGACTGGGCTTGGAGCAACCTGGGCTAGTGGAAGGTACGGACCAAGATGATTTTAAGGTCCCTTCCAACCCAAACCATTCCATGATTCTATGATGTCTCAAGCCTTTAACACATTTTTACATTCAACTAGAAGGTTCCCTGAACAGAAAGGTACAAAGCCATTATTCCTTCACAGATCATAATATCAGAGATCATATCTACACTAAACCCCACAAGGTGGCCCTATAATCTCATTTGCACCAAATAACCTTTTTTTTTTTTTTAAAGTTTGGGTTCAGAAAACACTGTGCTTATGTTCCCTGGACTTTCTGCATCAGCGGAGCTGAGATATTTCATGGCACGAAATTACTATTTGATACAAACACGGAGGATAATGATTAACCACAAGCAAAAATCCAACAGACAGAAATCACTTAGGAAAACAGAGAGGACGGATCTTGCCCCAGACAGTCTGTCCTCTCTTCCAGCTCAGTGCACCAGCACGAGCCTGTAACATCACCCAGCTTTGAGGGCACCAGCAAAGGCCAGTGAACACAGAATAATCATCAAGTGGGTCATAATTACAGAAACATCTGCTCCAGATGTTTCTGTTCTGCTGTGCAGCAGAGTTTTTCACAGCAGCCTGCAAAAGCTTATATTTTTTTATATCTAGCAGGTTGGTTATTATTCTTACTATTCCCAGTAAAATTAATGTTTTATTCTTACTATTCCAAGTGTAATGAACGTTCATTAAAGGGACTGGGTGCCAGTAAAGACTGAGAGCCTTCATTTATTGCCAGACAAATCATATCAGGGCATCAGCAGGGCAGGTTTTTCTCCATCCATGGTTTTTCTCCATCACTTCCAAGGGTGGTGACTCCACCACTTCCCTGGGAAGCCCGTTCCAACACCTGACAACCCTATGAGTGAAGAAACTCCTCCTGATGCCCAACCTCAAGCTCCCTTGAGGGGCCAGTTCCTCTTTTCCCCGTCGCTCCTTTCCTGAAGGGAAGAGACCAACCCTCACTGCAACAAACACCAGCAATAAAATTCACACACACACAAAAAAACCACCCCACTGATCTTTTCCCTTTTCCCTCAGTCACAGGTGCCTCAGACACCACAACAAGGCGGTGAAAAATCAAATGATTAAGTCAGGATGAGCTCGGGAAGGTAAGTGAGCATCAGTTTCCTTTTCCCTCTAAAAGCTGTCACATTCCTCCTCCTCCTCCTCCTGTTTTTAAGCACTGAAGGATCCCTGTGTTTCCCCAAGACAAAGGATGAGCTCTGAAACTCTGTCTTCTGAAGTGATGAGTTAGAGAACACCGCAGGAGTACTTGCCAAATCATACCACCATTATTAATTCAGGCATGATGAAAGTGTTCATTTTAGCTATAATCATGTAATTCATCAAAATACTACTAGAGCATATCACTGGCAACTATTACACTGATATAGCACCTTATTGCACCTTCCCCGAAAGCAGGAAATGTATTTTTTGATGCTTATCTGCTGAAAAGCAATTCGGTTTGGGATTTTGGAAGCTCTATCTCACGTTACAATAAAAAAAAAAAAAGGGCATTTCAAATGTATTTTCTTGTACTTGTATGATGTTGTTATTATGTTTTGGGGTGATTATCTCCAAGGATGAAGCTTAAAAATGGCAGAGCCCTGAAACAGGGTATTTATCCAGCGCTGAAGGGAGGAACCATCAGGTTATGAATTTACAACATTACATGAAATTTAAATGTAGATTTTCAATCTGCCCGCTTTTTAAAATAACTTTAGAGGCCAAAATCTGTCTGCCACAAGAACGTTTCAAAAAAAAAAAAGAGGGGGGTGTGGGGGGGTTGGAGCTCTTTGAAAGACAGACAATAGTTGTAAAACAACTGTATCGGGTAATAAATCTCAGGGTGTTAAAAGGAATAACTGCGCCTTGGGGTGCGACAGAACCGAAGATCCCCGTGATTGCCCTCTCGCTCTGCCTGCCTCCTCTACTTTTCTGAGCAAAATTACGGGGGGGGGGAAATGACGGAAAGAAAAGCGAATCCAATAAATCCTCGTGGATTCTCTCCGCGGATGAGCCGTGGAGCCCTCGGAACGGAGCCGGCGGGCACCGCAGCTGTGCCGCCCGCCAGGCCACGCACCTCGCGTTCCCAAATCCCTCCTCGCCTGATTCCCAAAGAACAAAAAGTTGCTAGTTGCCCACATCAGGAAAGGTTCGTTGTCAAAGATCGAAAAGCAAAAAGTTGGCTGTTATCACCCTCAGAGAAAATCAGAGAAAACAAGAATAACGCATGCGAAACACGTACAGGGAGACTTTTAGAAGTGCCCACCTCCCCTTTTTCCCTCCCTGTCAGCTCCTGCGTGGATATTGGCATCCATAAAAATAAATCCAATCCAGTAAATGGACATCCTCCTGCATGGATATAATCAGAATTTGAGGATTGGAGGTGTATAAAGGAGATGGGAGAGAGACACACACACACCTGAGCTTGCCATGGGAAGACGCCCGATGGGCCTCTCTTTCCCCTACACAAATAAGGTTCCAACTTCTCCAGGTTTAATGTTTATATATGTATTTTTATATGCATTATAAATTTTTATATAAAGTATCTTTTAATCTAGAGCAAAACACCCTCAGTAAAGGAAGAAGATACAAATTCAAAACTAACACGAAAGCCACGAGCGGGAGGAAGATCCTTGCACTTCACGCCGAGGTGAAGGGACCAGGGCTTGGAGGAGGAGGAGAAAATCATTTCTGGATTGGCCCTGTCCATTCCAACAATACAATAAAGCTCCATCCTCCTTCCTCCACACCACTCCATAGTGGCACAACAGATCCATCAAAACAGACTCAGTGCTTTTAGTCCAGAGTGGAAACAGAAAACAGAGAGAAAAGATGTTATTTCTCTAAAGGCTGAGGAATACAAGAATATAACCAAGTTACACACTGGGAAAATTCAGCAGTGTGTTAGAAATTTACCTTTTAGAGGCAGCTCAAAACACAGAAATGTTGTTCTAATGGAAATCTGACCGTTTAACGCGAAATTTAAGGATTGCCAGAAATGGGCTGAAAGAAATGTGCAGGAATGGAAATTTAAAAGCTTAATCCACAAAATGTAGTGAATTGAAAGGCCATAAAGGGGTGAGTGGAGATGCAGCATTAAAAAAAATAAACGTTGATATTTAAAACTCCATTATTTGGTGGTTGTGGCACCACAGGATTGGCTATTCCAGAGTTCTGAGGCAAAAATAACCAAAGAAAATTTAAAACTGGGCATTTTGACGGAAAAATATATATTTCTTATAAATAGAGGCCTCCTTTGGAGACGTTAGTTGTTTGTGGTTTTTTTTAATATTATCCCATAAACTATAGCAGGCTTTTATTCTTGACACATGAAAACTCAAACCCTTTTCTTTCAGGAAAATAAAGGGGTCTTGGAAGATGACAATGAAATATAAATTAGGCCACTAATTCAGAATACAATCTCCTTCTGGTACTCATGGAATCCCAGAATGGTTTGAGTTGGAAGGGACATTAAAGACCATCCATAGGCCCACAGTGTGCAGCTCTCCTCCACAGGACCCTCCCAATAATTTCATTTGTTCAGGATATTTATTTCCATTTGCTATTTATTTATTTCATTCATTAAGGGTGTTTACAAAGCAGCCCAGTTTTACATGTGTATATATATTAAAGCTGAAGAAACAGTAAATTATTGTTAGGAGGAATCTTTTATGCTGAATATTAAAGCAAGCTAATAACATTGA